>NW_016690233.1:1658823-1719683 GCF_001604755.1 Lepidothrix coronata | reverse complement strand
CCACTTTTTCATTCACTAGTATCCCCAAGTCCTTCTACACAGCGTTGCTCTCAATCCATTCATCCTTGCAGTCCATATTGATATTGGGGATTGCCCTATCAATGAGCCACATGCAGAACCTTGCACTCAGCCTTGTTGTTATAAAATGTACTCTGACTTAGAGATTATTTGTTTCAGGGAAGGTAATTTTAGATCATAAGAAAAATAGAAACCATATACAACAGAGTACAATATAAAAGCAACCAGATTTTCAAATTGAGTTGCTTAATAAGTGTTTGAGAAAGAATATTAAGCATATTTAATTTTTTTTAAATATATGCAGTTTGTAAATCGAGTTGTTAAGAAAAAATTAGGGGCACCGGTAAGAATGACTTATCTCTGGTTCCAAATTAGTGGGAATACATTCAGGCTGCCTAACTCTTTCTTCAGATCATGTTATCGTACAGAGGAGTTGAGTTCACAGTTTTATGCACACAAAACATTAACACAAACCAGGTAACCACATGGCATTGGTTAAGCAGAATTTATGCTGATACTGTACTAATGACCTTGCACTATCATTAGACTAAATCAGTCTCCTGGGGGAGAACACAACAAAGCATACAAATTCAATGCATTCCTAGGAAGTAGCATGTACAGTAAAATATATTTTGTCATTTATCAAGCTGCATTTTAATTCAGAAGTACTTTCTAAATTAAATACCAAGGCCTCTCCAGAGAGCTCTGGAATGGCAAAACGAGATAAGAACGTGCACAGGAAAAAGACAAATGAAAGAAATATTTGTGCACACCTACAGTCATTGTGGACATTTTGAAGTACAGATGTACTCAATAAACAAATGTAGGAATAATCTGTTCTAAACATAGATTTAAAAAACTAAACTTTGAAAGGTAAACAAAACTTTGAGGGCTAAATCTGATCTAGACACGGCAGGCCACCTTTACAGTCTGAGAGAGGAAGCAGGTAATACCAGAGGGTGCTTGATCTAACATGCCATTTTCATGATTAGCTTAGGAAGTTTTGGGCTCCCATTGCCCTTTCCCCACCTCCAATGGCTTTCTTTTTCCCCAGTAAGACATCTATGGGTGATTAGCAAAGATTTAGATGTCTAACTTAAGAAAGCATAAGTTACCAATCAAGAGTTAGAAAATTTCAGAAATAAATTGCTTTATGAATCTTAATTCAGCCTCCTTTTACATATGTAAGACATATGTTTTAATTATTAGGTGTACAAATTACTTTTTTCAGAGGATTCAGTACACCTAATGAAGT
Organism: Lepidothrix coronata; assembly: GCF_001604755.1. Classification (NCBI taxonomy): domain Eukaryota; kingdom Metazoa; phylum Chordata; class Aves; order Passeriformes; family Pipridae; genus Lepidothrix; species Lepidothrix coronata. The sequence continues at coordinate 1,718,410 of NW_016690233.1, read as the reverse complement.
CAATGAATCATGACTGCAGTATAAAGGGAGATAGTCTGTACAACCCTTACTTCATTTGTTGGATAGCGGAAAGTTATGAAGTAAGTGGGGCAGAAGGTGGATGGAGAAGAAAACTGAATTCCTAAGGCAGTTAAGTACTGTGAAAGGGTTTTTACACTCGCCTGTGTGTTGCTACACAGATGACGCAAACCAGATTTCTCACAGCTGGTCTCTAGCACTATGTTTGTCATTTTCTGCATGCCCAGCTGGGAATAATAAGGTCTGATTTTAGTAAGTTCGGAGCATGAATACCTATATTTGAAGTTAACAGTTGTTAATTGTTTCTTTAATATGTGTAGTGCTATATAATACCAAGCATTATAAATCTTAGTATCTAAAACTAATTTACCTTAATCTCTCTGAACCCCAATGTCATTTGAGGAAAGAAATGATGATGTAATACAATATACACTGTAGCATCCAAATTAAATTACTGGTATATGATATACCAAATAAAATCGTGTATCTAACCATAGATACATCTGTAGCATAGACATAAATTCAACAGGGATCATATGTTTTAGATGTCTATCTAGGAATAAGCTGAGTTGCACTCTGAAAGTACCTGTTTCTTTTTTCAGTGATACTAAGGGAAACACAAAGTGACTAATTCAATTGTAGACATTAGGGCTGCAGATATGTGATGGCAGGGCTGGTGAATCCTGCCTTCTGTGATGGCCCCTATTTTGCATACTGAATGAGGCAGAGAATCTTTAAGAAAAAATAGTCTCTGATCATGTTATTTGTTGGTTGGCTTTGTAATAGATATGCACAAGGGACCAAATTAAGGTTTCACAGAATGTCTTTTGAAAGCTTGGCATGGCAATCTTAATAGCAGTATAATTGTTATTCAGTGGGAAAGAAAAGACATCAGCCTCAGGCAGACACTTGGAATGTTGCATTTCAGTTCAGTTAAAGTTTGAAAAGAGAGTCACATAGTAGGAAAGGAGAGCAAATTAATAATAGGTAGTTTTATCAGTTCTCCCTGAATAACTTTCAGCATTTCACAGTTCTGTTGCATGCAAATTGCTAGCATGGCAGCCCTGTAAACCTGTGCACATCTCAGCTCTAGTCCCTTGTTCAGCATTCCTCTGTAGTTAAGCGCAGTGTGTTTTCAAGAGTTTTTTCAAAAATGGCCCAATCATCAGAACCTTTCTCTGGAAGCTAGCTAAGTGTTTGTTAACATTCATACTGTAGAGATAGGGAAAACATTGGCTACAATTATTTGTCCAATGCCACATTGCACAAAATTATCATGTAACAAATGGAAGTACAAGTCAGTGTTTAACTCATTAGGCTAAAACAGCTTACAAAGTTTTCTCTCTGCTTCTTCCTGGCCAAGCTGCACTGTCCCTTTGCATGTGGGCAATGACTTTGCATGCCGATGTTACAGACTTGTGGAAAAGCAAAAGGACCTTCACTAAAACTGAAAATTATGCAATATGATCACTTAAAACAGTTCAGGGTTACAGCATCTGGGGGTGATTATACTGCTTGATTCACAGTTCCTCGGACACGGTTTATGTTAAACTTATGAGGCATCTTTCATGTGTCCTCCTGGTATAAGACTAAGGGATATTTTATGAGCAACAAAAATCTTTTGGTCTTGCCAAACAGCATTGGCTACCATTGTATTTCCTTTCTAAGTTCCTTTCATTGGCACTTTGCTTGCTCAGAAGCTGCCCTGCATGGGGGAGGTCAGTAGAGCATTAGAGGCTCTGCTGTAGGCTCACTCTGGCTGCATTGCAATGGAAACTGCAGGGGTAGGCCATGTGAGCTCCTTATTAGCCATTATGAACCCACTGAAAAGTGTATGATAATCTGGTGACCTTCCTAGGCAGGGTATTAACATCTAACATACTGGAAATGGGGTTTGGAGACATGAATTCTAAGCCCAACTTGATTTAGTTTACTACAGGACACCGGAACGCTGATTTTGACCTTTATTTCCAAAATTGCCTACTAATTTTGGAAATCTGATTTTCAGAAAAGCACATCATCTGCAGTCACAGTAGATATCCAGGCATTACAATTGTATCTCTATTGCAGTTGTAAATTTACTTGGGAAGGGAGAAGAGAAATGAACCATGAACTTTTTAGTCATTCCATTAACACTGACCAATTCAGCACATGATTAGGTATATTTGCATTACTGCCATTCTCCACCCACAGTTTAAATAAGGACCATGGGACTACTTACTGTGTTATAAAGATGTTTTGGAGAAAACTGCTATTTGTGTGGCTATACTGGCAGCTGCCTTATATCAAAAGTCACTGGAGATGGCAATGAATTGTATTTAGCAATCCCACATATAAGTTTACCCTGTGCAAATCTGCATGACTGAAAAGTGACAGGCCCCACAGTGACTGCTGTACAGAGGCAAGTGTTTTAGACTGAGAACACCATGGTGCTGGTGCAAATCTAAGACACTAAGCAAAAACTCCAACAAAGAATTCTACAGATATTTACCTATGAAAACATAATCGTGCTTAAAACTTCAGGACTACAGAATCTGCTGCTTTTGTCTTCAGTCAGGTGTCAAAGTAAACTAATCTGGAGCAAAATCAGCTGAGTCACTGGGATCTGAAAAGAACAATTTGTAGAGGGAAAAATGATCGGTCTCTTTCTTGGACAAAAAGATATAAAAGAGGTTTACAGCAGATTTTACAAAAATATTCAAACAACATTTTCTAAACAATCCTCACAGTTTTAACAGAGAAGGAATTTATTAAGGTAACTGAAAACAGTGTTGTTTGTCTAAGATTTTTTATTAGAAGTCGTGTGTCTATTTTGACTGTATTCTTATTGCTGACCCTTTTACCTCTTCACACAGTACTGATTATTTAATGTTTGTTGGAGTAGTTTGCTGTGTGCATCTGCACACACACAAACACACACACACATACACACTCACACACATACACACACATACACATTGAGAAAGATCCTGTTTTATGTCCATCATTGGATCTAGTCAGTAATGGAAAGGACCTCAGTTCTATTATCCTAGCTCTGTGCAGTGAGGCAGGTAGCCAGTCTATGACTTACAGTCTGACCATTTTTGTATCACATTTTCTTAGCATTTTCATAACAAAATAAGTATAATAACTCTCTACAGAAGGAGTAATAATGCATTCTTCTAAATTCTATCAGAAGGCACAGAAGAAAAATGAGGTGGAAGGGACAATTTCTGTTTGTCTGAAAATTCCCTTCTAAGTCTGTTACACTTTAAATAGTGTAAACAGAGATTTAGATGAAAAATTAGAAGCATTGCTCTGAGATTAGGTATTTGAGAAGCACAAAGAGAAAATTGAATCCAAGTAAGATGAGCATTCTTAGTTTGGAATTCAGTATATAATTCCAGTGGAAGGAGCTATGGTTTTAAGAAGTGAATTAGCAATGGTAGTTTGCTATTGATAAAAGTTGTACAGTAGGTGATTTTAATACTTTACTTCCTCTTGGTATTTTCAGATACTGTCTCAATGCAATTGACAACTGTGAGGTGTGGTCCAAGTAAGTAATTTTTAGCTATAGCCCCAGTAACCAATTATTAATATATGTTGAACTGCCATGCACAGCATTTATGGGTTATTTTACGTCCATCCCAAGTTTTAGAGATACTCAGGATGATCATTTTTCCTTTTCTGAGGGAGTGATAGAAATGGCCCTAGGTTTATTTACAACCAGAATTGATTCATGAGAAGGAGTTTATTTTAAGTTTTTGTTAGTCTACGTCATCATGGTTAGGCTTCGCGAACGAAGATTTGGTAAGGGCTCTACCCACATTTGCTATAAGCGCACTGGTGGCTAAAGAGGCCAATGCGAGATAGACATGTTCGATTGCAAAAGGCACAGCGGAAAGGCCTTTTAGGTGGTATCGACAAAACGCGATTCTTTCTGCGTTGTCTTTTCTCCTCTAGAGTGATCCTGCGTGCGTTCTCAAAAGAAGCAGCAGCGTTATAGATAGTGTGCCTCCAGACCTCCCAGTCGGAGGCCAGAGTAGACCAGTGATGATGATCAATATGGCCAAGGCTGAGATGTTTCAGGGAGTCCTTGTATCTCCTCTTCGGGGCTCCTCTCTAGTGGCAGCCAGTGGCAAGTTCACCATAAAGCAAGATCTTAGGGAGGGGATGGTCCTTCATCCTTGAGATGTGTCCTGCCCAATGTAGCTGTGTTCTCAGCAACATGGCCTCAATACTTGTAAGTGCTGCTTGTTCTAGAACAGACGTATTAGTCACATAATCTGACTAGTGGATGTTTAGGATTGTACGGAGGCAGCATTGATGGAAGCGTTCTAAGAGTCGCAGGTGGTGACGGTAAATGACCCATGACTTGGACCCATATAAAGGAGTAGACAGCACAATGGCTCTATAAACACTGATCTTTGTACTCTTCTTCAGGTCTTTATTTCACCAAACTCTTTTATGGAGTTTTCCGAAGGCACTATATGCCTTTGCTAACCTGTTTTCTATCTCCCCGTCGATCTTACCGTCCAAGGAGAGGCTGTTACCTAGGTAATTAAACTGCTGGACTGATTTGAGCTCTGATTAGCCAATGGTGATATGGGGATGATGGAAGACTTCCTGAGGTGCAGGTTGATAGAAAACTTCTGTCTTCTTTAAGCTGACTTCCAGCCCAAAGTGCTCAGCAGTGTCTGCAAAGCAGGATGTTAAATGCTGCAGAGCTGCTTCTGTGTGGGCGACGAGGGCGTCGTCATCAGCATAAAGCAGTTCATGGACAAGATGGTTTAAGGTCTTAGCATGGGCCTTCAGTCGCCTTAGGTTGAATAGGCTTCCATCAGTACGATATCGAATGTAGATACCGTCCTGATCATCGATGTCTGCTGTGGCCCTTTGGAGCATCATGATGAAAAAGACTGTGAATAGGGTTGGTGCAAGAACGCAGCCTTGTTTTACACCATTGGTTATTAGAAAGGGCTCAGAAAGTGCATCGTCATATCTGACTTGACCGTGCTGATCGTCATGAAGTGAGATGATCATTTTAAGGAACTTGCGGGGACATTCTAAACATTCCAAAATCTGCCATAGACCTTCTCTGCTCACAGTATTGAGAGCGTTGGTGAGATCAACAAAGGTTATATAGAGACCTTTGTTCTGTTCCCTACACTTCTCTTACAGTTGTCTGAGAACAAATACCATGTCTGTGGTACTCCTGTTGGCTCTGAAACCACATTGGCTTTCAGGTAGAAGTTCTTCTGCTGTAGCGGGTATTAGTCTGTTCAAGAATATTCTTGCCAGGATTTTGCCAGCAATGGAGAGCACAGTAATACCTCAGTAATTTGAACAGTCTGATTTATCTCCCCTCTTCTTGTACAAAGTGATGAGACTGCATCATAAAGGTCTGATGGTAGTTCGCCTAGTTCCCAACAGCGCACCACAAACTCGTGAAATTTAACATGGAGTGCTTGGCTCTCATGTTTCCAGACTTCAGGTGGAATTCCATCAACCCCAGCTGCCTTGCCAGTTTTCACCTGCTGTATGGCCTTAAGAGTTTCTCCCATAGCAGGGGCAATATCCAATTCATTCTTCACCAGTTGTTGTGTGACGTACTGAATTGCTGAGTCTTAAATTACATGGCTAGTATTGAAAAGAGTCTGAAAGTGTTCAGACCATCGATTCAGAATGGAGATTTTATCTGTGAGAAGCATTTGACTATCTGCGCTGAGTAGAGGGCTTTGGACCTGGTATGTAGGCCCGTATGCTGTTTTCAGGGCCTCATAGAAACCTCTGTAATCACCCGTATCTGTGTATAATTGAATTTTTTCTGCTAGATTGATCCACCAGTTGTTCTGGATGTCACGGAGTTTCTGTTGGAGCTTGCTGTATGCAAGAGGAAAGGCTGCTTTTCTTACATGACAAGATGGCTGAGCAAGGTGTGCTTGGCCTTTAGTCTACGTAAAACATTATTAATTTAAAAACTGGAAATCCGTCAATTTAGACATGCTTGGTTTGGTAAGAATATCTCATAGTTTAAGTAGATTAAGTGTTTGGGAGCTTACACCAATTTGTATCTCTTCAGAAGTACTGAACATCAAGTGACAATCTACCTGGTTGTGGGATGAAGTGTCTCAATATGTTCCATACTCACTGAATTACCATTCTAGGTACAGTCTAGAACCAGTAATTTGAGACCCTGTGTAGGTCATACTGAGGTGCCAAACAGAGATAGTGAAATCATAATACATTTGTGTCTTCCTTTGATTTATAATTAACATTGCCTTCATTTTCCTCCTACCTCTGAAAATTCGCATTTTCTTCCCTTTTTCTGTAGCTATTCTTGAACTTCTTAGGCTTTCTGAAGGCAAGTATATTGGCCTACGCTGTAGTAATCTTCCATAATTGATTTGCGATGTGTGCCAGTCTCTTCTATTATTCTGTGCTGATATCTTTATATGACTGGCTTTTATCCAAATGCTGTCATCTTTTACTTTCTCTTTATCCCTTTGTTCTTTTTGTGCTGAGAGACCATATTTTTAGCCTCTGAGTGTTTGCCCCTTCTTCTCTCACCTTTGCAGTGTAAAAGGTACAAAGGGCGAACTTTGCAGATACTGAGATCCCCATGCTTGCATGGAATTCTTCTACTTAATAAGATCATATTTACAGGTTTGAATAATTTTATTCTGATTTCGTGCTCTGGTGAACATATTTTTAGTGCCTTAGTTTTTTGTCACTGTTTTATTTTGTATTTAATTAATTAAAGACAATGGATGTGATACATAATCAGAACACTGTGCTGTCATCATGTTTCCACATAGCATTCTCACGAGGCATCTCCTCTGTGACTATTCTACATTCTAACTTACTCTGGCATGATAGGGGACGGACTTTGGCCTGTTTAGGAGTTCAGTTGACAAGAGTCCCTTGGGAAGGAGTCATGAAGGGCAAAGGAGTGCAGAATGTAGGATGTTCTTCAAGAAGAAAACCTAAAAGGCACAGGAGCAGTCTGTCCCCCATGTGACAAAAGATGAGCCTGGCTAAACAGAGAGCTTTATCTAGAACTCAGAAAGAAAGGAGAGTTTATGAACTTTGGAAGAAGGGGCAGGCAACTCACAAGAACTACAAGGATGCTGTGAGGCTATGAAGTGGAAAATTAGAAGGGCAAAAGCCCAACTAGAATTTAATCTGACTACTACCATAAAAAGACAACAAAGAATGTTTCTTCAAATACATTGACAACAAAAGAAGGGTCAAGGAGAATCTCCATCCTTTCTGGATACAGGGGGAAATATAGTGACAAAGGCTGAGGTACATAGTGCCTTTGTCTGTACTACCACAGTCTGTAGTAGTCAGACCAGTTTTTTCCTGGGTACCCTGCCTCCTGAGATGGAAGACAGGAACAAGGAGCACAGTGAAGTCCCTATAATCCAAGGGGAAATGGTCAGCAACTGCTACACCACTTAGACACACATAAGTCTGTGGAGCTGTCGGTGGGTTGGGGGTCAGTCTCTTCTTCCACATAACAAGTGACAGAACAAGAGGAAATAGCCTCAAGTTGCATCAGGGGAGGTTTAGATTGGATATAAGGAAAAAAAATTCTTCATCAAAAGGGTTGCCAAGCATTGGAACAGACTGCACAGGGCAGTGGTTGGGTCACCATCCCTGGAAGTATTTAAAAGATGTGTAGATGTGGCACTCAGAGACATGATTTAATGGTGGACTAGGCAGTGCTGGGTTAACACTTGGACTTGATCTTTTCCAACCTAAATGATTATGTGATTCTATGATTTCTGTAAAACATGTTTTAAAAGAGATTAATTTATAATGAGCTTTAATGTAATGGAAAAGCATCTTAGTTTTATACCAGGAGTCATTGTGTTTTCTTCTTCATTATGATACTCATAATATGTATGACTCCTTTTGATTAAAGGGAAAAAAGCAATTCCTAGACAATGGAAAATTCCTGTGTTCTGGTTATATTTGATTGCTTTTACACAGTCCAGCTCTTTCTTCATGTGTCATCTCCTGTAAAATGAGATCTGCTCTAGGTAACATAGAAGAAAACTAGTTCTTTGGTGTCTTGCTGTAAGTTTTCAGCAGTGATTTACAGAGGAAGAAAAGTAAAATTCAATTTAATTGTGGGCCAAGACAAAATTACATATAACCAATGCCTTCAACATATATTTTTTTTAGTATTTAATTGAAGTGGCAGCCAAACCAAAGGGATTTTTTTATCGTCATTTCAGAGACCTGTCAGTCAGGCCATTAATCCTCGGATAATAGAGCAACCATTTTCGGCACAGTGCATTATCATTCCCTTAGCCAAAAATGTGTGGCTAATTCCTCCAGTTGAACTAATGTGATTAGAAACACACCCATATGTCAGGTTAACGTTGGTAAATTAAATATTTGTTAAAGAAGAGGTTCTCATAAACTTTATTTTAGTGAATTTATTAAATGATCAGCCAGGTGCCTATCAACAACTTAATGAAGACCCTGTAGCCATTTTCGCCTGTATTCAGTTCATGGAATCATCAGTGATTCATCTTTTATTACTCTAATTTTTTTACACATGGAGAAGCTTTCATGGATGAATGCAACTGGACTCTAGCAGTGCAAGTGAGTGAAAAAGACGGTTTATTGTATTATTTTTGTAGGCAAGATTATGATTTTCCTGTCTATGGTTTTGGGGTTATAAGTACTGGAGAACATAGGTATAGAAGTTGGAGATCTGATTCTACCAACTACCAGGATTATTATCTGAATGCTTTAGAGACTACACCATCTGGATGCATTTTTGAAGCATTAGATTTCCTCTTGGATCGTTATGCAAATATTAATATTTACAGATAACACCTTGTCACTATGTTTTTTAGTAGTACTAAAAATAATAATGAATTATCATGTCTTTAATATAATTATGTAATATACTATGAGGAACTGAAGCAATTACAATCAGTCCTCATCTAAAATAGTATCTGAGCCATTTTCAAAATATGTTCATCTCCATAATGTCTCTGAAGGAGAAGAACTGGAAAACAGGTTCTCTGTGTGCTGTTTTTTGAAAGTAGATTCACCAATTGATCATATTATTCATGAGGAGTGAATAGGGGTAAGCCAGCTGCTGTACAGTAGAAAAATCTCTAGTACCTCCTGCATTGTAAAGTGCATTCAAAGGCACAATTATCTGCAGTGACAGCAGATCCACCCCAGCAGAATGTGTCTGGCCATTTTCATATTTATTGCCTGCCTTTGCAGTGACATCACAGGACTAATAGCATGCATTCAAGAGAGATCAAAATTCTTAGAAGGTACTGATTTACCATTTAGAAGGGGAAGTGGGATTTTTAGTCAGTCCTCATTCTGACTGTTTACAAGGACAAGGTAGATAACTGGAACCAGGTCTTCATGGTATCTGAGCATGTGACATTACTGTGACCAGAGACAGCTCAGGTTCAGCATAGATGCCATCACTGAGGCTACATACCTTGCCTTGTATCACACAGCTATTATGTGATAAAGTAGGGAATTAAATTTTCTATTTCCATATCCCATAGTAATATTGTAGCTATTGGGCTTTCTGTCCTATAATTGAAGCAATTTATAGTTGCTAGTTACTGTTCAAAAAATTCTTAGAAGGCAGGAGATTATTATCCTGTGTACACAGGTGTTAGCTGTGAACCCAGAGGTTGCAGTGTTTAGCTAATTTAGATCATAGTTTTGAATTTTCTGTGCAACTTGAAATTCAAGACCCCAGAAGTTCAAATCCTTGTACACTCTATACAAATTACTCAGTAGGCTATTTTACCATCTTATCCTATGATTAACTATAGCAAGTTGTAATTAGCAAGGGGGCTTTAAGTCCTTGATTTAATGTTCTTTTAAAATAGATACAAAGTAAATGGAATCCTGGACAATCTGTCTGGCTTTCTCTAGCATTTCAAAGGCACCTAGAAACTTGGCTTCTAAGTACTACTAAGCAGATTTTAGACCCAAAGGGCATGAAATACATAAAAATTAGTCTGGCTGTAACAGAAAATGGAAGGGATAGATTGGCAGCATTACATCAGAGAACACAATTTCTTCAGCATAAAAGAGGAATAGAATGTGATACCAGGTTAGCCTATCTCTCAAAACTCTTAGATTTCACATGATGTTAATAAGATAATTTTTCTCTTATGCTTATAGCATTGTTATGTACACAAGAAGAATTGAATGCTTTTGTGTATAATTTATTCTGTCCCAAGCCTGTAGATACCTAATCTCATATTCTGGGGAGAATTTTCAGAGTTCGACTTGAAATTCACAGAACTTGAAGAGATATTAAAGCAAACATAGCTCCAGACATGTGAACAATAAAGCTGATATTAAAAAAAAAAAAAGGTAGATAAAATAATGAACTATCAGTATAACTCCTTGCTACAAAATACACCAAAATTAAGATATCAGGAGCAAACAAAGAGTACTGGATGATTCCTGAGTAAGTATATAGCAACTTCCCTGTACCTAAAGACAACCTATAAAAAAGCTGGAGAGGGACTCTTTACAAGCATGTGTAGTGATAGGACAAGGGGGAATGGCTTCAAACTGAAAGAGGGAAAGATTAGGTTTGATATTAGATTTGATATTAGAAGAAATGCATTACTGTGAGGGTGGTGAGGCACTGGAACAAGTTGCCCAGAGAAGTTGTGGATACTCCATCCTTGGAAGCGTTCAAGGCCAAGTTGGACAGGGCTTCATGCGACCTGGTCTAGTGGAAGGTGTCCCTACCCTGGCAGGGGCTTTGGAATTAGATGATCATTAAGGTCCCTTCCAACCCAAACCATTTTATGTAATGATTCCATGATAATGGCAATATTCAGGTTTAAAACAGAATTTATACCAAACTGAAACTGAAAGAACAATTGTCTAGAATTACTCAGGGTATATTCCCCCGGAATTATGGGAACAAGAGAATATCACTGTATTAAATTATTCCATAGCTATAGGAGAAAGATGAGACAGTGTGTTTAGGAAATGGTGCTCATTGTGTAAGTGAGAGACAAGGACTTGTATGGTTGAAAAAAATCTTTCATAATTGCACAGCAGTAAGTATTATAACTACAGCTTATTATCTTCAATACCTGGAGCTTTAGACAAAATCTAGTCCTAATGTGATTGTTTCCTGTGGTAATTTCTAGCATGTGTAAGTCTGAAATACTCTTTGTCAAAAACATTCTTGCACTCTTTTTACTGATTGAGAAATATGAAGCAAGATGAAATTAATTGCATAATGGGAAATGGTGCCTAAGAGTCTAGTAATCATACTGGAAGTTAAGAGGTGTGCAGTGTGATATAGTTTTAGTTACAGTGAAATGATATCTGGTTTCTGTCCTTTGGAATTACATTTACTTCAGCTGTCATTTGTGTCTAAATTGAGCACATAGTGAAACAGTTTGACCTGGAGCAAAGAATCTTAAATATATTAGTATGTTTCCATATTCAGAAGAAAAGCTATCAATAAATATAAAAGCAGCACCAGGGCAGTGACCACCCTCCCCTGTACTCAGTATTGATGAGGCCACACCTCGAATCTTTTGTTCAGTTTAGGGCCTCCCACTACAGGAAACATATTGAGGTGCTGGAACATGTCCACCGAACAGCAATGGAGCCGGAGAAGGGTCTGGAGCACCAGTCGTATGAGGACTGGCTGAGGGAGCTGGGGGGGCTTAACCTCAAGAAGAGGAGATTCCTTCTTGTACTCTGCGGCTACCTGAAAGGAGCTTGTAGCAAGGTGGGGGTTGGTCTCTTCTTCCAGGTAACAAGTGACAGGACAAGAGGACATGGCCTTAAGTTGCATCAGGGAGGTTTAGACTGAAGAAACATTCCTTCCCTGAAAGGATTGTCAGGCACTGGAAGAGGCTACCCAGGGCAGAGGTGGAGTCACCATCCCCGGAATTATTTAAGACGTGTAGATGTAGCACTTGGGAACATGGTTTAGTGGTGGACTTGGCAGTCCTGGGTTAACAGCTGGACTTGATCCTGGAGGTCATTTCCAACCTAAACGATTCTATGATTCTGTGATTCTTGACTGATAAGTCACAGAGCAGCAGCATGATCCACCATGAATTTTAATGTACAGTATCATCTCAAGCGCAGCAAGAGGCTTTCAATTGCAAGATCTGTAGGACCTACTGAGCATTAGTGTTACTTCTTTCTCACAACATAGCTTCTACAGTTATTTTTCATCAAGAAATTTGCTCTGTAGTTGATTTTCTATTCATGATTTAAAAGGACAAGGAATGTGGCTCTCTTGAGCCAAGGATGATTTAGTTCATTAATCAATTCATCTGTTATTAGTATGCAAAACCAAAGTGGAAATTCTGTGAAGATAGGATAAGTGTCCAAAAAGTGGGGAAAAGGACTGCAGGAGATCACTGAGACCGAATTATTATATAAAATTAGTTCCTGCTGTGAAACAGGATAAAAAGTTAGTGGTTGGAACTGTTTTTTCAGAAAATATTTCTGATCAGAAGTAGTTCAGATTTAGTATCAAATGCGATGTATAATAAAAGTAAAAGAATGTAAGAAAACAAAAATTAATTGCTGTTCATGAAGCAGAGGTTCCTTACTTTCCCTTTCTGTGCAGTTTAGCATGACTCATTTTTTTTTAAAATGACATTACCACACTTGGTAAGACCATCACTGTCCCAGGTTCTCAGACACTGTATAAGAAACTTTCTACATTTAAATGCACATATAGTGCAGGGGAAAGATTTTTAAAGGTATTTGGGCATCTAATTCCTAGCCTGTGTCCTCTAGTATCTTTCCTAATCAAGTCGCATTCATCTATCAAGCACTTCCTATACTAAGATAGGAATCTACTTTGCAAATATTATTTATTAAATTCTCAGGGCCCTGTGTGTTTGTCAGACCTCAGGACAACTATTTTAAAGGCCAGTACATGCAAGTTCAAAGGCGTTTAATGGATGATAAGGCACATCCGTGGAGGAACTGTGTCCTCTGCATGCAACATTTCTTTATGAAGTTGGCCTTTGTATCACACAAAACCCCAACAATGTGCACTTTAATATTTCTTATACTGTCCCTGAGATTTGAATGCTTTTCTAGAAGTCAAGACAAATGAAATATAAATAGTTTCAATACAATTTCCTGAGGTGTAAGTGGGATTTTTCCGAAGTTCAGCTTGCTGCCGGAGTTTATTGTGATTTGTTAGTTGTTGGAAGTATTTTTCAGTCTTTTGTGCAATGATTTGTTAATCTCTATTGCCAGGAAATACGGAGTTGTTCTGTGCAGCTTTCTTTGCTTTATGGATGACAGCAGGAAAACACTGACAAATGTTAGAGATGGCAAAATTCACTTATTTGATACAAATAGAAATAAGAAAGATACAAAGGTCTGTTTCTATTTTTTCACTCTATAACAGATACTACAAATTCCTTCAGTTGCAAAGTGTCTTATCATTGAATGCTAAATTACATTTATAGTAGTTTAAATTACATGATGCATAAGACAATTTTATATACAAGGCATTTTTATATAAACTTTCTGTATAGGCAAAGAAAAGCCAAATGTAGTCTGCAAAAGAAGTTCATACATGTTGCTCAGCTGTAGCTGCTTTCATTCCAGTAAATGATATCTGTCACCTTACTTTTCTCACTACATGTCCACTCAAGGGAGGCATAAATTCTGCAGCACTGGCAAGCCATGCCATTGTAAAAGACTATATGTAAAGGCCCTTCTTCATATTGCCTACTTTTCCAGCTATACTATTTGGACTAATAAAAAGCATTGCCATTATTTATAGACTTTCCTATGCCTACATTCTCAGGCAGCTGTTATTACATTACTGCTGGATGATTTTCTGGGGCACTTTGATACAGAATTCCTCAGATATAGTGAAAATAATGAGACCCTGAATCTGAAAAATGTCTTGAGCCTTATTTTAAACCCTGCAGAATCCATCTTCAAATTGAACCCCCTTACAAGCCTAAGTATAAACATCCATTTAATTATTTTGTGGAATGGCAGTGCTGATGAGCCACAGAAGCAGAAGAGAGGGAAACCTTACTGCAAGGTTTTAATAGAGCTTTGCCCCAATTTCTCCATATATTGTAATACAAAGAGTGTAGACCAGCATAACTTCCCCCCAAAAAAAACCCTCAAACAACAAGAACAACAAAACCAATCCAGAAAACAATTGAGGGGAAAAAAATGAAATAAAAAAATTTTGAGAAATCTCTGCTAAGAAAAATGTTAAAAATAGATATAAACATATATTTCCTACTTTTCAGATATATATGTTATGTGAAACATTATTTTCTTAAGGAATGTGAAGGTTTTGAAAATGTATTTAGTGTGTTATTAAAAAAACCCTTTCACTGACTAAAAATAGATTATTTTCAAAGAGCTAAGCCAACTCCAAACTCCACTGAAAATCTACTAGCTATTCTTTTAGATGTGCCAAGTGTGTCACTCTGTTCTTTTTCCTTCTACTCTTCCTATAGATTTTTTACAAAATTTGCTATGTGGTAAAAAGTGATAACTTCCATTTTTTTCATGGCTGATTGATAATGCTGTCAAGATCAAGCTTTTGGGCTGCCTAACTGCTGTGTGAGAGAGAAATCCATCCCTATTATCTTTTTTAATGAATTTCATCAGATCAGTATTTTACCTCATACGCAATTTTGGAACATGGGGGTTCTAAGAGAAGAACCTGCGTATTTTTCAGATGGAAGTGATATATGGAAATATTAATGATCAAATTATGAAAGTCTTGGATACCTTTCCCAGGATTTCATGAAAGGCTTCTTTTTAATGTGTGATATGTATGTTTCATAGCATGCGTTCACTTTCTTACCTTTCAGTCAAAAATTACATCAATCTAAGAGGAACAAAACTTGGTTTTAGCTGTCCTTAAAATTGTCTGTTTAGGATTAACTGGAAAATGGCCGTACATTTCAGGAGAGGAATTCACATCCAAAGAAGAAGGAAAAAAGCCTGTTTTTGACTGAAACACCACCCATTACTGAATCATACCCTAGGTAGACTGGATTCTATAGAGCAAACGATATTTGAAGGAATATTTGAATTTGACCATTGCGTTTGACAGCTGGCAGCCTTTCCCAAAACATAATTAACATTGCAATAGTCTTTGTTAATTAGTTTTGTAATCCACTGCACAAAAGAAACAGAAAATATGTGAATGGAAAAACAGGCACAAAATTCACAAGTACTGGTTTAGAACTAGGAAATGGAACAGTCAGACATTAGAAAAATATTTGTAAACTATGAGGTAGAATTTTCCCAGGAAAGCAACATCATCTCAAATGCAGTGTGGAATTTGGTTGAGTGCACCTTCTGTTGGATTATTATAGACATTAAAAAGTAACACTAGGCTGATAAATGTAACTTGGGAATAACACATAATCAAACAGGAACAAATGATTTTCTGAACAGCTGGAGTCTACCAGTGTTCTTTTACATGGTCAGGTTTTTATTTCTCTAGTTTGTGATGACTGTACTAGAGGATTGATTCCTGTATGGGATCTTTTTCACTATGACCTTCCTAAGCTTTTACAGTAAGAAAGAATGGATCAGTCTATAAAAAATGAGTTACATATAAAAAGAAGCTTTGCACTGAAGTAACTAGTGCTGTGCTAGCTTACCTTGACTGGTTCTAGCTCTAGAAACCCACTAATGAATATAGGAAAAAAGGTTGATAAGTGAAACAGTGAAAGCCCTTGGATTTCCTGAAGCATTAAGCACACAGCTTAAATCATGTGCATGATTGCTTTGTGGAATCAAAAAGAGAGCCATAGTGATGATCTACCATAGTAGATATTACACACACTAAAACTCACAAGCTTAAGTAAGAACTGAAAAGTTTTTGCAGGAACTAATAAGAGCAATGAAAGATGTAGTCAGTTGTCTTTGTGTGGCAAGTAAATTATCTTTGGTGCCATAATTTTTATTTAGTGACAAATTATTCATTATTCATGACCTGCATAAAATAGTCAAGGGGAAAAAATAATTGTTTATGTTGAATACATGGTATTTAGTGATTCAACTCTGTGATTAAAACTAATCAATTAATTCCCAAATGGCAACTTTCAGTGAAATTCTAAAGATCAAGGACAAAGTTGTGCATACTACCATTATATTAACGCAAGTATCAAAATCCCTCAGTATTAAAGTTTTCTCAGGAGAAATACCTCATACAACACAAGAGTTAATGAACTAATTATGAAATTATGAAATTGTACCAAAGCATTTAAAGCTACAATGATTAAGAAGTTAGGTGGAATAGGTCTTTTAAATCAGATCAGCTGGCAAAGACACTGAAGTGTTGGTTATGGGACTGTTGGGTGCAAATTCATCCACTAGGAAGAAGTTTATTTAAATCTATGAAATACTGAAAAAATAAGGAACAATAAGAGATGAAGCGCTCAGTTACTGTTTTAATAAGTCATTACACTAAGACCAATTACAGTCCTTCAAATCTAGTTCTTCAGGAACAATTGTATCTTGCCTTCTGCTCAAAAGATGAAAATGCTGAAGATTGAGCTGAGAGCAGAATAAAACTCCTCTACTGATTGCTTCTCTTATAGCCAAGATATTTCTGACTTGGAGTGTACTGGAGAGTTAACACTATGCAGAAAATTATTCTTAGATATTAAAATTCTAGCATGAAGGATCATTTTAATGTGAAACAATTTCTCACATAGGTGATTGAAGTGGATAGAGAGCTTCATACTCTCTACTGTGAGATGATTTTGCAGTTTGACCACAGAAATATAGAAATAAGGGATTGTGAATACCCTGACAATTAATAAAGCACATATATGTAGTATAATTATACTTTTGTTTAAGCATATGTATTCTGAACTCCTCTCCATAACCATTAGTTCAGACACAGTTACTCCCGTGTCTGAAACTGAGTCTATGTATTTGCATATTTTAAAGCCCTAAGCATGACTAAGGCAATATCAACCTACAACATATAACAGGATTGTGATTTTTTTTTTCAGTTAGATAATCCTTGTATAAAAATACCAACTCTCAACTGAAATATATGAACTAGTACAGTCTACCAAATCCATTTGACCCAACAGTCAATTACTTCACTTCCAGCATCAATTTTATTTTTGATTTAATTTAGTCTTCCGGTCCTTCTTAACTTGAGCTTCCAGTCACTGGATTACTCTCCTTTTTTTTTTTTCCAGATTTTGCATATTGTAATTTTCAAATTGCTTCTTAGTTTTTTGTTTGTTTGTTTGTTTGTTTATGTAAATAGACCAAGTTTCTTCTTTCATTATAATGCGGGTTTGCATAACATTCTTGTGAGCTCAAGTACCTTTCAATTTCCAGCATATGTCTTTAAATTAAATTTGTGGCCTTTCACAAGTAGTCCTGTCATCTCCAGACAGATGAGGAAAATCACCTTTTTATTTGTTACTGTCTTGCTTGGAGAGACAAAGTTTTGTTTTCCCAGTTAGCTGCTGCAGTTCTGTTTTGGGACTGTACATTCAGTTGATGATTGATATTTTTCCCAAGATATTTCATCTCCCTGATAATAAGGAAGATGCCCTTTTAAAATTATTCCATCCAATAATAACTCCACTTCAGTATGATATATGCCCTTTGCTTCCAGATTGGTATTATTTGATTTAAAGCAATGGGACAGCAGGATAACAACACCAAACCCAAGCCAATTCTCAATGAAAGCAGTTCAAAGAATGAAGAAGTCTACTTTCAAACAAATATCTGGAATGAGATGACAATAAATGACTCTAGCCTTCTGAGTAGTGGCCAGAGCATCTTCCTCACTAACAAATTGTAGCTACAGCACTTAAAGAAAGCTGTATGCAGTCATCATATTGAGCAATCCTTCCCACATTATCTGGGAATTACTATTTCCTTACCTCCTCTCATATGTCTATGTGGAAAACCTTTCTCTTGCCTGGATCATTGCACCCTAGTGCACCTGTCTCCATAGGGAACATCCAAATTAAGACTTCTGAAATCCTTCATCCATTAGCATTTGACAGGCACTTCTGCCACAAAATTCTCAGATGGATGCTTTTGTATGAAAGTCAAAGTGTTGAAGGTTCACAATAACTTCCACTAAGAGCTCTTCTCTGTACAGCATATATTTGTTCTCCAGACAACATATTCATAAATGAACTGGAAAAGAGTATGAGCTCTGAGGTGATAAAGTTTGCTGATGATATGAAGTTATTCAAAATAAAAAAGACAGGAGATGACTATGAAGAACTACATAGGGAACTTATGAGACTGAATGACTGGGCAGTAAAATGAAAGAGGAAATTTGGTGTAGATAAACGTCAAGTGATACATGTGGGGAGAAAGACACTCAGTTTCCTGTATAAAATTACAGACTCTGAGGTGATCATTAATACTATACAAATAAGACTTGAGGTTATGAGAGATTGGTCAATGGAAAAATGCACTCAGTACCTGACAGAAAAAAACAATCAATCAACCAACTAACCAAAAAAAACCAAACCCAAAACCCCAAATCAAATCCAACAGATCACAGCCTAGGACTTACTGTGAAATTACTTGAGAAAAAACAGAAAACAAAACTATAGCAATATATAAATTCATGTGTTACCCTCATGCTGAATCCATAGAGCATTCAGAGCAAGAAGGTTACTGTCAGCATCACATAGGGTCCCCTTGTGCAGAGACCAGAACTCCAAGGAAACACTGATGAGGGGTCAGGTTGAAAATTAATCACACTGACAACCATTATCTGAAAGCAGCACTGTGTAAAATAATAAAGCCTTTGTTTCTCTAGCAAAAAGAGGCAGAGGCACATACCTTTTTGAACAGGAATACTTAGTAAAAAGTTTGTGGGGATGAGTGATATTTCTTTTTTGTCTAGCCTTTGTGGATATACGTATCTATATAGATGTATCTAAAAGCAGGCAAGCTTTCAGAGGAACAAACCTTTCACTTGGAGAAACATCTCAAGCTAAATTCCAGCTATGAACAATTTATATGGACATAATTTATATACCAGAGGAAAAACAGACTTTGTGAAAGGAAAGGTTGGTTACCGTCTGTGGGGCAGAGGGGAGAATTAGCTGGAAAATTGTAAAGAGTTGTGAACCAACATCTCTGTTCAGTCTATGGCTTCAGTAGTCATGAATTTTAGTTGCCCAGTTCATATTTTCCATGTATATTTTAAATATCCATTAAAGATCAATACTTAGATGTAGTGGTTGGTGGACAAGAAAGGGACCCACAAAAGCCTATATCAAATTAGGAACCTGCCTATGGAAAGCAAGAATGTGATTTTCCTTCCTGAAGAAGCAAATTTGCTTTAAATTATACTTTTCTTCCCCTAGGATTTAGGAAACTTCCTCCATACTGAAGAAGGAGACTTATAATCTTAAAACATTTCATCAAGTGAAGTGCCTCACTGAAATTACTCTCACAAAACATGGCGGAAGAACTACTCAACATATTTTTATTCAATGATTTTTAGATTATTGTCTGTATAAAATTTTTCATCCACTGGTATCCCCAGTATGGACCTTGAGCTTGTTACTGGATTTCTGAAAAAAGATAACAATATTTGTAAGGGATATGAAATACCTTAATAATATCAGTCCCTTCCCTTAGCCTTTTGTATAACTTGACTTCTGTTTTCATTTGTTTCTGCAAAGTTTCTCTCCAGGTTTTCTTTACAAAGAAGTTATTAGCAGAAGGAACACATCGTTGTAACTGAAATCATTCTGACCAAATAGCGAATGACCTCTGGTGGGACGGTGTTCTTAGCACTGGCATTGTGTTTGGTAAAACTGTTTACCTTAAAAATCAGTGATAGTGCTCTAGCAAGATGTATGACCAATGGATTAGCCAATTCTATACAACTAAACAAATAAACAAACCAATAATTTCAATTTCTAATCTTTTCATGGGATTTTCAGTAATTCTGAAAAACTAAGAAAGATATTCCTTTAAAATGAAATGATAAAGAGTAAGATAAAATACATATGGATTCATAGTCATTTATGCCTTCTCAGGTAGTAATATAGAGCAAAAGACCAAATAATCTTATTTCTGTAGTAAAATGAAAGTAGTTGGATATTTTTTAAAAAGTTTTTAACTGGAAGCTAAGATTCCAGGACAAATCAGTTTCATTTTCTCCTCTCCATCTCACTTGACCGTCATTACTTATGGTTTTTTCAATGCCACTGAGTAAACAGTTTGCTCTGGAGAAGTGGAAATGCGAGTCACAAAAAAGTCCATCTTCCTCTACCAATCTTTATAACCATAAAACTGATTTCTACACAACATATGGATCTGGAAATATAGTTGAAAGCAGTGAACACGTAAAAAGGAGATCACAATGTCTATGGATTTACTTACTTTACAGAAATATAGTTATGCACTGTACCAGATAACACAGAAGAAGCAACAACAGCAGGGTTCTTTCCTTAACTGGAAACTGGGACATTGGAATACACCACTGGGTGTTGATTAGGTATTTCTTTTGCTATATAGTAGTGCCCTTTCAAGACACTACTCATAATAAACCCAGGAGAAAAACTTTCAGAATTATTCCAGTGTCACAGACTAATTGTTAAAGAAGAAATTATATTTGGATGACACTAATGCAATGAAACAGCAGTGAACTTTCTTGTTTTTCCCCTTAATAAGTCAGAAACTTTTGTCAGGAAAGAGCAAGAAACTGAATGAAAGAGAATATAAGTATGCCAAAAGAATGTAATTGATAGAGGGAGAATACAGTCTTTCTAATTGTCTATATACTCCTTTCCTGCAGTGATGTGCCAGCTCACAAGGGAATAGGGTGGAATAGTGAATAATAGAGAATTATATACTAGGGAAATAGAAATTATTCATTATTTCTATTTCTAGAAGCTTTTCATGGACTGTCTTACATTGTCCTAAAAAGAAAGAAATGCATCTGAGGGGCAAGGGTATGAAAAAAGAATGACCCAAATTTCTTCTATGGTTTACGTATTATCAGTCTTCATACCTTTCTCATTTGATGCTTATCTCTGTATTCCCCTTTCCTGTGTTTCTTCTCTTCGTTTTTGGTATCTTCAGCCTCCATATGGAGGACTACTACCAAAATATATCTGCCGACATCCTCTCATAAGCTTGCATGAAATGAGTTGCAAGTAATTGGTCACAAGGTGTTTGTAATTATGGTGAAGAGGTCTATTTCGTGCTGCTGATGTTGTATATTAATTAAGTGGCAAGATATGAACTGGAAATGCTCAGAAATGGCTTACTCTAGAACAGAAGACTGTAACACTTTATGGGTTTCACATACCTTTTCTAATTCCTACCACATGGTGTTTTTCCTGAAGGGAAGGAAAAACTGTGGGGAGTGAGAGGACAAGAAACTTTTGTGACCCATGTCAAGTTGCAACCAAATAGAGTACACTAAAAAAAGTGGACTTCTGTAAAGTGGGAGTGATATTATCTCCCACACATCATATCTTAATGCCTTTTGTATTTAGCTTTAAAGCTCTTTAGGATCAGACTTTCTTTTGATAGAGGTTACAGACTATAACTGCTAGCCTGATGTTCCTGTGCAAGGGAATGGATGCCAGCAGCACAGAAGCAGGATCTGCAGGGACCTCTCTGCCAAGATATGTGGGAAAGGTGGGAACAGCTAAGGCCTGCACCATGCACAGTAGTATACTTGGTGCCATGTAAGGGGAAGAAGGGATACTGAACTTGCTTGGTGCCTGAGGAAAAACACATTATACATACTTGTGAAAAAAACCCCACGTTTGTTTGACATGTAACACAATCTTAGAAACTTGGATTTGGATAGTCTAAATGGTGATGTCTGAAAAGAGATCATAGAAAAAAAAGTCAAATTTTCTGGGACCAAAGATACTAGCAAAAACCACTAACACACATCTTGCATTTTCTGTTAAATCTCTTTGTGTGGAACCTGGCTTCAAAAACCTGGAATGGATTCTCTTGCTCTTAAGGGAAGGGCATGATAAGGGGAGAATAGTAGATTTGGCAAGTCTGAGAAGCAATCTATTGCTTATTTTTGTTGACCTTTCCATTCACCTTGCTGTTGAAAGTGTATTTTTTCAGAATTATGCAGAGAGGAAATCTGTTCATATTAAAGTCCTGACACGTTCCCTTCTTGCTCAGGGAAGGGTCTTGCTACGCGGTACAAGAACCCGTGAGAGCTATAAACATAGTACTGATATATTGTTACTGTTTAGGACCCTGAGTCACATTAGGGCAGAGTGTGAAATAAGAAATTTTTTAAAAAAGGCTTTTGATGCTACTGTTTATGTATTATTCAATAAATGTCTCATGCAAACTGCATAAATAGGCATCATGACACCCAGAACTTCCCCCTCTTGTGTGTGTAAAATACTAGTCTACAGAATCAAGGCTTTAGGAGGCAGAAAAGTTCATGCAGTCAGAGAATTTTCTCCACAACCACCAGTCTGTGATGCTGAAGAGGCATCCTTTCTCCTCAGGACTGATTTTGTTAGACTCCTATTTCAGTCAATGGAGAGAAACAAGAACATTTGATGTTGCTATTCATCTTAATCAAAGGGGTCATCTGCTGTAGAACCACTGATCACTCCGTTCACTCAATTGTCTACATATCTATAGAGACAGACATCTCTATAAATGTATCTGTAGTGTATTTGCCTGTGGTGAAAGGATACAAACACCAATCCCTAAGGATTGTGGTGGTATACAGATGTTACAAAAACAAAGTCATTGTAAGATGAGTGATAAATATTTTGTTAGGAGACTTGTAAAAACAGGCCTCAAGATTCTGCGGCTGGCCACCCAAACTTTCAACTTTCTGTTCCTAAAGACACCGTTTATCCCTATGACTAAAATTATTGCTGATTTACCTTGGAAGGTGGTTATAAAGTCTGTGAATCTGTATAATTTTGGCAATCATGATAGGAAGACCAGAAAAGAAAATATGTGCACTAGCTTTGGATCAGGACAAGAGTATCATGCCAAAAACCAACTTGTAGGACTGTGTACTGAACAACATTTTGCCATCATTCTTCAAATGAATACAATCCGTCCTATGCAGTGGCTGCCAATATGACAGTAATTCTGTTTTCAGGATTTACTGAAAGATAGCAGTTCTGTAACAAGCGATTGAGCTTGTTACATAATTATATGAATATCCATTCATATAATTATGACTTGCGAGATGAAATGCTCTCTTTGGAGAATAAAGGGTCATCACTAGTGCTGAAGTAGAAAATACACTGATCCACAGTCAGGAGAGACCTGACTTCCCCATGGGCTTTCTCCCAGACTGACAAAGCAGAATGGCTCCAGCTGAGGATGAGCCTGTGTTTTTCTTCCTCTCCTACTCCTGTGGCACAAAGGTGTTGCCTGCACTAGCTCTTGTTGAAAAATGAAGGAGGCTTAGTCAACTTCACCAGTCACCTGCTTCTCAAAAACATGACCTACCTCACATAGTTTTGCCTTTCTGGCCAAAGTATTTAAAATAACAACTTCTCAGGATTTAATCAGTCTTAATAAAGGAGTTATTTTGAAAGTCAGAGTCCTTCCTATAATAGTGTTCAAATATGGGCACAGTTAGTGTTTTGGTCCAGAACATAGCACAAATGACAGCAGTTGGTGTCCAGCAAAGAAAATATTTTTTTCCAGTTGAAGCAAACAGGTTTTCATTAGTCACACTGTGCTACTGCTTTTTAGCAAGCCTTTTTGTTTATTCTTAACAAGAAAAATGAGCTTTGAGACTGCAGAGATTGTGTGTAGTTTCCAGGAAACCCTGTCCTGTGACTCTTGAACTCTGTTCAAGAACCTGTTTCAGACAAAGAGTGTCCAAGGCATGTGTCCAAGCTGCAGTTGGTATAGACTAATAGAAGTATGTAAGAAATTCCTTGGACTTTAGTCTAAGGGACTTTGTTTTTTGGAGTAGGTGAGACAGAGTGACAAGTTGTAAAAGTAGAAAATCAGTTATTTTCCTTGTTTCTTTTGAGCCACCTGTCTGGCCTAATATTAAAACATTCTGTGTGCCCACGCACGGAGTTTACTGAGATGATGTACAGACCTTGTGACACTGGAGATGATACCACCTAGAGAGAGCAGTGAATATGTGGCTAATGGGACATCATTGACAGGAACATATTTACTGTCTCAGTTTGACGCCCTTACTAACGTTAGAGAATTCCTGGAAAAGCTGAATAACTTGCAGAGTGTTATTTCTCTGCACTGTGTTAAGTGACATAAGTTAGAGAAGAGTTCAGATATTTCCTTGCTGTAAAGGTTTGAATAGAATGATAATAGGTAAGATATTTCAAAAGATAATAGGGAGAATAGATTCAACTGAAATTATGTGGAATTTAGACATCATATTTTCTTTTGAAAAATTCACATATGCAGCTTTTGCTTCTTAAAAATTTGGACCGTCATGTAATAATTTTATTTCTTTCATCCAAGAAAGAGGAAAGAGAAGGATGTCAGTCCCTGTGAGATCTACTGCATGATTTTCTGCTCTGAATGTTTCTGCCATTAGGTGGCGCCTTTAGAAGTTAGGCTGGAGAATCACAATGCTTTGTGTTCCTGGTACTAACGCATCCTTCACCATGGTTAATGCGATGTACTTCATCTGTGTGCACACCTACTAAATCAAGATGACTCTACTTTTAACAGTGACCCAGCACGTGCAGAGTCACTAGGAAGGTTAGCTGGCAAAGCCAAAACTGAAAAGCGTGGGTCTGTTTGAGTTGTCATGACTGAAACTTCATCACAAATTATTTAAAATGAAATCTCATTTTGTGGAAAAGGTGGGGTCTCGTTTGGTATTATTATTTCTCTGAATGACATTGAATGGTGCTCAAGGTCAGTGTGTCTTTGTTTTGAAACTGTAGAGTATCATGTGCTACTGTTGTATTACAAAAGCGAAACAGGTTCAAGCAACTGAGAAGGAGATTGGCTAGCATATGTAAACTGATTGCAGAGTAAGCTGTAAATAAGGAAAAAAAAGATGGTAAAAATCATTGAGGAAAGTACTTCAGCAGAGACAGCAAAATCTTTTAACCCAGTGAAACAAGAGCTTAGAAGATCTTGGAGTGCTGTATATAAACATATTGGGGAAGGAAAAGTCAAAACCAAACTGCTTTTGGTCCAAAGATAGTCCTCAAACATGAAAAGAGTTTTCTTATCTTTGTAATAAAAGAGGATGCATTTTGTAACCTCGGAGTTTCTTTTCAGGTTTGGGAAGACCTGGGAAATAACTAATCTGTTTTTGTCTTCAGACTTTGAAACCTTCCTAGGGTAGGAGCCTGTCTTTATATTCCTGTGAGACACAGCTCTGAGTCCTGTGTCAGTTCTTCACTGGAGTGAACATCAATACTATATGCATTTCAGTTGCCAGGAATAGCTCTGAATACAAAGCATGTAGTAGCTTACAGCACTTGCTAGTCATGGGTGGGATAACAGTTGTGGCACAACTACTTAACTTGTACCAGAGCTACGAAAATCAGGTTAACCACCTTCCTTTTCCCGTTGTTAGAAAGGCCTTAGAGTTTTAATGCTTCCTGAAAGGAGAAATTTCTGGTGTCACTGCATCCATTTGCTTCTCCAAATCCAAAGCAGTGAGTCTGGCTCTCCAGGTTTCTGTCTCAACTTCACCCCTTCTCTCTTGTTCTCCTTCTTTCACTTCTCTGACTTTTGTTTGGCTCCAGTCTTTCAACTTCAGGGAAAATGGCAAACTAAATGTAGTTGTTGCCAAAAAAAAATGTGAGCTAATCCTGGCAAAGAAGAAAAGCTTCAAGTTGTACAGCATGGCATGTACCTGAAGCCTTCTGTTGTCTAGTTTCAGTTGAAATACTTAATCTCAAGTAATTGTCAATTATGAGTTCCTCAGAACAACAAAACTGACTAGTAGTGCGGCGATGAATTGAATTATAGGCTTGGCATTTCTCTCTGACCTGTTAGCATTCCAAATATGTGTGTGTTTTGGGTTGGATTCCCCCTTCCCCCTAATTTATTATGTCTTTATTTGATCCAGAACTGATGTAGTGATAAATTGATTTTGTGCCTGTGGTGGTATGGTATCCTGGTCTCTCTCCTCCAGTAAAGCACGGACTCATAATTCTTTATCAGGAAAAACCTTTTAAAGAATTTCAAAATGGGTGTCTAATGCCGGTAATGTCAACAAATTATGTTTCTCTTTATTTGTTGCTAAGAGAGGTTTTTTGAAAATTATTATTATTAGTACAAAAATACAGAAAATCTGTTATTTGTGAATGATGAATTTTTCTAAAAATTATTGATAAGACAGACATGACATTAATATCATGCTAATCAGTCCACTACAATTAAATATGATAATTATTATCCAGCAGCGAAAATTAGTATATGATCTGGATATGGACAGTAAAAAAACATCCTAGGAAACAGCCATCAGTTGTATTCTTTTAGTTTAGAGAAGTTAAAGTAGAGGGGAGATGTGTTACTCTTAAACATGGAAAATATTGAAGCGAACACATTGGAAATAAATGGCTCACAGTGGACCTGGGCAGAAGAAAATGAATAGGCAGAAACAGGAATATGAGGGATTTGGTTTAGGAAACAGAAAATGTTGTAATGGTGAGGGAAGCTGAACACTGAAATAGATTTCTTGGGAATACTGTGAAATCTCCATCACTAGGATTTTTAAGAACAGGGTAAGTAAACCTTGGTCAAGAGTGACTTAGGCAGAAATTATTGTGCCCAGGGATAGGAGGATGCATTACATGATCTTCCTTTGGGAATTACATCATTATATGTTTCTTTATTGAGGCCCTATGAGGGGTCCAGGAGTCATGTGGGTATGGAGAGTGATAACTTCTAATGGTAGTTTTAGAAGTATAGCTGTAGTTTGTATTAATGGTGCCATTTGTTTGGAAGATGTCTACAGATAACTCTAACAGAATTTCTGGTATTTCATAAGGGCTTTGGGAAGGGAACACTGTAATTTGAACAGGAGAGTAATCAAAAATTTTGGCCAAAAAGTTTGAAGAGCTTATGCTCTTTATTATATGTTTATTAAAGCTGTAGTCATTCTTTTTCTGTAAGAATTTCGGTGATGACACTCATCAAGGACAGCAAAAACGCTTTAGGTGTGATCTGAAACTTGTTTGTG
This sequence comes from Lepidothrix coronata, assembly GCF_001604755.1. Classification (NCBI taxonomy): domain Eukaryota; kingdom Metazoa; phylum Chordata; class Aves; order Passeriformes; family Pipridae; genus Lepidothrix; species Lepidothrix coronata. Next base: position 1,691,241 of record NW_016690233.1, on the reverse strand, counting down.
ACAGTAGAAATTTTCATATTACTTCTTAATGGTCTTCATGTCAGGCTTTTTGTGTGTTGTTCATATACTGACTGTTATTTCCTTAGTAGGAAATTGCTTTTACTGTGGTAAAAGGAAGTTTTTTCCAATTCTGTAGTCAGCTGCGTATGTCCAACATCATGGTCCTATGCTGTGTTTAGGAAAACTGTGATATACCAATTGAGTCAGATCTGTCTGCCTTAATGACTGCAAGAGACTTTAACTATTTACGCCTGTTAAGAGATCATGATACTTCTTATGAAAATACAACCTGTGTTATTAAAACACTGTTAACCACACAGAAAAGCATCAAACCCTCTTATCATGCTTGTTTAAATGCATCTCAGAATGAATTTAATGGTGCTATTTTTAACCAGACATGTTTCAGACTACACCCACCTCTGCCTGCCATAGACAAGCCTCTTAAAAAACACAAAAAAATTTTAAAAACTTGACTGCAATTGAATCTATTAACCTTTGTTATCTAAAATGTTAAGATCAGAAGTTTGCAAACATGTTAGTGCTGTTTATTTTATTTTCTAAGATTGCTACACAAATGAGCACCTTTTTTCCCCTTCCCTGTGTCTCCATGTCAGTCTTTCTCCTCTTTCCCCCTCCCCCCTCTCCAAATGCAGTTATTTGCTGAATTTTGTAAACGGGGAACCCCTGCTCTGTATGTATTATTATAAATTAGTTAATATTTTTTTTAAAAGCATAAGAAGGAAGAATTACGGTAGGATTGAACACCTGGAGTGTCTAGACACAAAACTAGTATAATTCAACAATCCTTTGACAGGAATATTAGAGAACTATGAGAATAATTATTATTGAAGAAGTTATAAACATCAAGAATTTGAAGGTAGATGGGTTCAGACTCTGTACAGCATTTTCATTGCTCCTCTGCAGTCTAATACAGTTGCTGTTATTCCTCAGGTTCTTGGTTGTTATCTTTTCCATGAAAAGCAGAAAAATTTGACAAAATTTCATACTTCCAAGTAGAAGTGTTGTCAAAGGATGCATTTATCTCATACATACTGTTTCTGATCGTGAGCCAGTGAATGATGATGCCTTGAAACCTGGATGGTTGTTCTTCAACAAAATCCAGGGGTGTCTACAGGAGGGAAACCCCAGGATGAACATAGCCTGTTGGTTGCTGAAAACACAGCCTGTGACAATGGGGGTCACAGCTTGAGGGTTTCAGAGTTCCTTCCCTCAGAGATGCCTGATGGTACACAGGGCCAGAGCTCTGAATATCTGCCTCCCTGTGGCTTGCTCTTGAGTAAAACTGAACACCTGTGTTTACTGTTAAATTACAATTTCAGACAGGCTGCAGGAGTTAAGCAGGTGATGACAGAATGTTACTCATGGTTTTGAAACAGTGACAGGGAGACACCTTTAGCATGCGTTAGTGATGCAGGGAAGAGGCAAGAGCCAGAGGCTGTGAGGGAAAGCCAGCTTTGTTTAAAGGTTTTTGTTTCTGACCACAAAAGCAGTGAGTGGCTGGGTCAAACTGCCATGAGAAGTGGTGTGGTCTTGATCTTTTTGGATATTGAGAATCTGTATGCTTTATTTCAGGTAAATATTGGGAAGAAGTATTATAGGAAGTGCTATAGAGAAGGTTGGAAGAGGTGCTCATATAGCTTGTTCTGGCTTTAGCTTATTTCACGTGTAATGACTGCTAGCTTACCACATGCCTCTGATAAACATCTAATGACTTTTTGTAAATTGGAGTATTTTCTACCAGTACATCAAATAGAGACACAGCATCTTCTGCAACAGCCCCAGTAGGTGAGGTGGGTGAATAAATGGAGGTGTCTGGGCTTGAAGCAGCTGTATATTTCCTTTAGTTCATTTTCTGGAATCAAGAAAAACTGCTTTAGACATTCAAATTTAATATAAGGGTCAGGATTTCTTTCTTCATGGGAAGAAAGAGGGTTTCAATGCTTATATTTCAGTAAAAGCTACTCTTGGAGTCCCAATGTATTCCTAATAGTTAAAGTTCCTTAACTGCAGTCTGAACATAGTACCTATAGATTTGCACTTTATCAACAATTGATATTGTTATGCCATCTTCATGCCACCTGTTTATGGAATTGCACTGTAAACTGCTACCAGCTCACTGCATTTGTCTGTATTCCAGATATTCTAGACAGATTACACCTAGATTGCCTTTTTCCTCACTTCTCTATATCCCATTTGTCTAGTTTTTCTGGCCTTCTTCTCCTAAAATTTATGAAGTCTAGGAGGAAGAATAGCATTTGAACGTTTGCAGATATTTAAATGATTTATCATTGTTGCATTCATACTGAAGTTCACAGTCTTTCAACTGTAATGCCAGTTAGAACGAACTACACTTAAATAGTCATTTGATTCTTATCAGAACTATATCCAGCTTCTAAATACCGAGGAAGCTGTAACTCAATAACTAGTAGAGCATGTGTCAAACAAAATAGCTGGCTGGTTTGACTAAATTAGCTATGGTATTAAACCACAGCCAGTTGTCTCTCCTTGTAGGTTTCTCCCTAGCTTTAAACTCTCTTAGACATCCAACTGTAACTGATTTTTTCAATACTTTTTGTTCTGAAGGCTGCAATATGATGTATGGTATTTTTAAAACAGATGTCCTTTGAATAATTTAGTCAGCTCCAGTTACTGATAAGCAATGGCTGAAATTCCTCCTTGCTTTGTGGAGAATATTTGTCAAGAAAGGGAGAAATAGAAGGTGTTTCTGCCTACAAAATAGTCTTTTTTGTTTTTTATAAAAGATATATTAAAAAAAAAAAAGCTTTGGCACCTTCTCAGTGTTAGGGGGATATTTTATTTTGTTTCTTTTTTTTTTTTTAAATTCTTTTCATTGTTTTGGGCACTAAAGCTGTTTAGCAGTAAAATAATGTAGCCAGAGCAACTGGGCAACTACTGGAAAGGGCCAGTTCCTGATATGAGTGTGCATTCATTTAATATCCCTTTGGTAGGACATTTCCAGAAACATGTGGCTTTACTTGGAGGCAGAGGCAAGAGCAGTGTGCTGTTGGCATATCTTGCACACGGACCAAAAGGGGATTCTGCAGCTCTGGTTGGTTCTCTCAGGTGGCCTTGATCACGACAAGGAAAGACATGGTCTTCACAGGTTTATTTACACTCCTCCGAACAGAAAGTGTAATCCACCCTCTTACCCCACCGAGATCGTATGGCTTTATTATAAACCCTCTTGTTTCTTTTTTCCTCTGAGATAAATCTTCTCAGCCTTTTTTCATGAGTTTCTGGGACTTTTGATCTATTTGCTGTTCATCTGTTTTGCCTCTCCTTAAGTGTAGAAACTGAGACAAGGCAGCAGAACAGATGCTTCTTTCTACCTCACTGTTCACTGCCATGTCCATATGGAAAGTACCTGCAGAGGCTTTTGAACTGGTGCTTTTTCCTCTGTATTCTACAACATAAATATATTTGTTTTTCCTCCGCATAGATCAGGCTGTGCCACTTTTGAGAAGTTAAAGATCCACATTTTTTCTGATGAGTGCCTACAATGAGTTGAACTTGGATACTTTGGGAACTGAGACAGTGTGGTCACCATCCAGCCAAAACCATTCTTTTTTTGAACACTCATAATTGTTATTCAGAATAGATTACTGGAAATGATTGTACAAAGAACTTTAGGTAGTGACTGGACTATTGCAAAACCTGTGATATGATAAGGGATAATTGGTGAGCTTAAAACCTCCTTAAGAGCTGCAGTCAGTTTTCCTATTTCGCATGTGTTTTGTTACATTGCAACAGTGAAACAGCCAAGGTAGAATAGCAGTAGCAGGAAACGTACAGATGCTTCTGTTCTGTGTAATTCTGCAGAGCTCACCAAACTGTACATCAGCTACAAGCAGCAGGAGATCACCAAATTTTTTTCAGTAGTTTTCCAAGTGTCTCAGAAAGAGGCTGCTAATATTTTGCAAGTTCTTTAGAGAATTTATCTCTCAGGTCTAGGTAGCTTCTCTGGTACCACAAAGGAAGTACTGTTTTATTGGGTCCCATCAGTGCACAGAGCAGAGAGCATGCCATCGTTTCCTGTTGCTGTCACTTGCTGCTGAGAAGCGGTGCTGACAGATTACTGTAGAGAGCAGAGAGCTGTTGGTAAGCCTTTTTGATTTTCAATTTTCTTATACCACACGCAGCATGGCTGGGTAACCTGCACTCCTTTGTACATTGTGAATAATTCCAGTCAGTTTCCCAGATGGACTAGAACATAAGGATCCATCTCAAAGGATGTAGCTGAAGCAGGAATGATTGCAATTGAGAAAGGAGCTTTCAGTACATATTGCTTTATGTGCAATGTTGTGACCTAGAGTCTGTTTCTTCACTGTCTGTTGATAAATATGTCTGCTGATGTCACCAAGGGCACAAACAGGTTTTAACACAAGGGAAGGGCTGAAAACCAAAACTCCCCTCTTTTTCCTGCTGAAAATGAGGGCACATTCCTCCTTTATCTCTGCTGAGGATTTGGTTTTTGCACTGCATACTGCTGTAATTGCTGAGGGTGTATGCATTCTGCTTGCTGCACTGTATAACCTCTCTTAGCTTCTTGTTTGCACTAGGAAGATTTTTCTCCAGAGTGGCTAAGACTCATTAGAATCTGAGCACAGCTTCACCACCTGTGTCTACCATGCATCACTTGGTGACCCAGGCTTTCCTGATTCTGCTAAAGTGGGCCTCCCCCTGTCCATGCTTATTGCCTGGCAGATACACGGCAGATGCCTCTTATAAGGTGCTGCTGTGATGGCTCACTGCTATTAACGTTTGCTTCTCTAGCCCATCTATGACCTTATGGTACTGTGCCTTTTTAAGACAGTAATCACGTCAAAAGACTGATGTCATTGCAGGGCAAAACAGTGGAAAGAATGGGGTTAGAGTGAAAGCTTTTATTCCAGTATAAATATCTGAAATAACACAGGCACTCCTAAGTCTTGACAATGTATTTCTCTTTCCATGTGTGTTTCCTTTTCTTTTAAATAAAATGTGCTCTGTTCCCAAATTCCCACTTCTGTCATGGAAATGTTAGAATTGGATGAGCTACATGTTAACCTCTTGAAAGATTAGCAATTCTCCAACACAGATTTTAATGGCTTATTAGCGTGAAAGGAAATATTGCTGTACTCATGGGACATAAATATTATTCATATTCAAAAATAATATCTTACTCTGAGTTCAGTTGTTAACTCCCTCTGGTGAAAAGGGCAAAGTGCAGCCATTAAAAGGTAGAAACCAAGAAAACACAGACAAGTGCTCCTGACCTGAGTGGTATGCAGGCAAACTCTCATCACTGAAGGAGGTTAGATTGTTTTACAAGCCTGAGTGGGTGCAACTCTATGGAATTAAGCAGAGCTACTCAGCTTTACAGCAGCAGAGAATGTAACACCAAATATTTAATAGTTTGATACACAGTTCAGAGAATAGAAATCTACTGTCCATCACTTAGTTTTTTTGAACATTGGATCCATGTGTTTTTTTTATGTTTCCAGCTCACATTGTGATACCAAAGGAAAACACTTGGAATATAAATGAGATCTAGTCTAAAAATGGAATGCTGGAGATGGGTTTTAATTTAATTAAATTTAATTAAATTTTAATTTAACTGTTTGCTCTGTCTGTTTTTTCTGTGACCAGATCATCCCCTATGTGCATCTCACTCAAAAGTCCCTTTGCCAGAGGTATGGGTGTAGTTGCTTTAAAGATTGCATTGCCTGTAACCACTGATGAGCTCATCACCACTGACTATGCACCAAGTGCTGCTGTAAAAGTTTCTTTGGCATTGCTCTCTGCTGAGAGCTGGCTGAGTAACCTGGTTACTTCTCTAATGTCACTGTTTGACTCTAGAAACCTCCTAGTAACATTTGCTCTTGCACTTTGGAGGAAGTATTCATATGTTTGACACTTCCTTTGACATTTTGATGCAACTGGAGGTGAAAAAGGATGCCCTGCAGGGCTGAGGTGTAAATGCCTCTGAAGTGTGAATAGGCTTCTGTTATCACTGTGAAAGAAAGAAGTGCTTAAGAATGTTCATGGCTTGCAGGTACTCAGTAGCATTAATTTAATTTCAGTAGTAATTAATTCAAGAGTAATTGATTTTTGGCTCATCAATATGCTTCAGTTTAGAAATTACTAATTTGGGGTTTTACCTACATTTGGATCAGCAGTCTTGATAAATAGTTCTTCCCTGATTTCTAGTGCAGTGATTTATTCAGTGAGAGTTTTGCCAAAATGAGTATATTAAAATGACATAATTAATTTTTATCCAGTCAATAATGGCAGATTATGATGAAAGCTTAACAATTCTTTTTCTCTTCCTCTCCCAGTGAAGCTACATATATGTACATATTGTCTTTAATAGATGAGGCAGTATGCTTTTGTCTTGTGAATATTCTATTTACATTGAAAGAGTTGTCCATTAAAAATTATTTCTCTTTGACAGTACTGCCCTTTTATGTATTTACATTGTCTAGTGTCTTACGCTACAAGTTTCAAGTATTTGGTGGGTTCAGGTTATGGTGGGTTAAGAACTTCTCATTAGTCTCTAGTGATTGATATAAGTGATGTAACTGAAGCGGTTTCAAAACAAATACATTTAAGTAATGCAAAAAGTCTTCCTGAATTCTGAGCCAGTCTGAAATAATACTTTTTTCTATCCTGTTCATTTCAAGAGATGTTAAGGATAAGTAATGAATGCAGGTGGCAGTTAAATAACTGGTTCTTTAATAAAAAGAAGAGGGCATCATAGGGGAAAAAGGTTTTTTGAGAAGTTGCAGTAGGATATAGGACAGCATGTGGAGAGCCAGTGAAAGGAGGAGGCAGTGTATTTATCTGATCAAATTCACATTACTTATACAGTTGTTTACATCTAAGTTTGCTATTGAACTTAATTTTGTAGTCAGTGGAGAGAAGGAGTTATTCTTTTAGTACCATTGCTTAGTATTTTTTAATAGTTGCCATGATCAGTTTAATATGTATGCTGTGTCCGTATCTGTTGCTCAAAAAATATCCTGTTCTTGGAATAGCTTAATCATCTGTTTTCTTTCTTTTTCTCTTTTTTTACTATCATCTCCTATGTTATCAATTCCCATACACCTAATTTTTTTTTGGGGGGGAGGTTTAGAACACTGAATCTATATGAGTCTTAAAGTCTACCTATTAATGTCTGGAGACCTGACAAATAAAGATGGTTTCCAAATGGAATTTCCAAGTATATTAATATAATGATGGTATTGTGCCTACATTCATTTGCCAAGCAGTTGTGTTCCCTCCAAAACACAAACTGTGTAGATAAAGAGAGCTTATGGTAGATAGCTCTAATTAAATTTTTCTCTGAGAAGGCCAGACTTGGCTAAGGAAATGTAGTTCTAAACAAAATGGTGGAGACATTGCAGTAAATTATTGCTGCAGCTTTAGCCTAAGAGATCAAGCTGGGCTGCATTGTGTAATTAATACATTGCAATGAATGCACGGGTTGATATTACTTAATAGGAGGAACTCGTGCTAACCATTGTTATCAATACAGCATGCTTTTTCAATTTTAGATTGTGCTTAACTAATTTGACATTAAATTCTATTTTACTTTTGTCCTGCACTGCTGAGATTAATTGTTTTGTGGCCAGAGATCAACAGAATATTGATCTACAAGTCAAATCTGTCTGCACACCTATTATACACTTTTTTGCTTACTACATGGTGGAGTAAATTATACTGATCTGCTACAGTAAGCTTCTGTTTCAAAATAAATATCTCTTTTTATCTTAAGCTCTTTATCATAGTTTTAACAGTGAATTCTGCTCACTCAGTTACTCCTGTCTGTTCAGATTCACCTGTTCCAGGATCCTTCATGCCAGACAGAAACTGCTTCAGTAGGATTGGAATAATTTAGCAGCTTTGAAAATGCTACTGTCATTTATTCTAGCAGTCAACTGTCTTAGAAAGACCCGGGAAAGGCCAAAGGAGTTTGTATTTATTGGCAAATTACCACCTGTGTTAGTACTGACTTTCAATTTAACTGCAAAGATGAGAAAGTAAACATTATTTTGGAAACTTTAGTCAATAGAGATTGTTGAGGAATATTTTCCTTTTTTAGAAAAGAATAAACCAAATGTAAATACTGGAATTCCAAAGGAATCAGAAAAAGGCTTATGCTCCAAAAATCTGAAATTCATAGACCAGAACAATGAAAGGCTGTAAATATTATCCTCAAAATTATTTGGGGACCAAGTTGGTCCCTATATGCATATATTTACCTGCTTGAAGTAGACTGTTTCATGAGCAGAGGAACAAGGTGCTAGCAGAAAACAAAGCTATCCAACAGTATCTATCTCAGGAAAAATAGAAGATATGTCTTTAAGTCAGAATAGTGACAATTCAGGAAAAGTCAAAAATTCAAGCATGAATCCAGAAAGATCCAGTTTGTGTGTCTTATGTTTTCCCAAGGAGGTTTGTAAAACCAGCTCTGCCTCTGCTTAGAGAGGAACTTGTGAATAAATCCGCAGCACTCTGTTGCCAATGACATATGTCACCAGGCAGAATCGATACGAATCAATGATTTGTGCACCCATATTCCTTTGCAATTACTGCAAGAAAGGCTTGGAAATAAAAATGAATATTCTTTTGAGAACTCTGAAGTCTCTGTACATAAATTATGGGGAAGTCCAAATCTGCTGACTAAATAAACAACACCACCCATCTGTAGGCAAAATTAAGACAGTTTCTGCTATAGAGTATGTATAGTATAGAGTGGCAGGGAATACAGCATCAGTGCCTATTGATTTTAATCAAATTGTACCTGACTTACCCTTTCAGAAATAATGAGTTTTAGCCCCACTTATTCATATAATAAAATCAATTATTTACAAAGGACTTGTTTATTTAGAAGTGTATCAATTAAAGCTGTCGTAAACTGTCATTAGAAGTTTCTAAACTCTGAAGCATGAGATCTGTTTTAAGAGTTTAACCTATCTTGGCACATCAAAATGAGCTGTTATATGGCAGATAACCCTTACTACTTTTTCGGCTTTTGCTATGTATTCTTTTAGACCATATACTGATGCATGGTGATTTTATATATAAAAGTGTGATGGAGGGATATCAGTGTTGCTTATCACTGCTCAGGATGGGTCTAAACCATCTAAACAAGACTTTGCAGATGTTACAGCAATTAATTTGTATTAAAATTGTAAAAAGTAATTTTGCTGCTGATTTTGACTGCAGAGATGACTAATAAAATCTTTTTCAAAAATATTTTAGCAGCACAGATAGAGGTGAAAATGCTGGATTTTATAATGGTTCTGGGGATCTACATTTCCATAATTCTGGATTAAGTTGGAAAATCATTTGTTTTGCATATATGCTTCCAGATAAGTTGGTCAAAATATTCCGGTGGTATTGAAGCATTTTGGAGTTAACAGGGGAAAACAGGTAGTAAGCAAAAACGATTTGACCAATGTTTGAATACAGTAACATGTTGAAATTTGTTAATACTTTTACGAATCTTGACCAATTATTCTTTTAATATTCTTTCTGGTAGTGACTTGGCCTTTAGGAGAAGGAACAATGAGTAATTACTCCGTCTCATTTAGATATCCGAAGCATCAGTAGCTGTCCTTCCCTTCACCTTTAATCAAAGTTGTTTTGTAGGTAGAAGAGAGAGGGTTTATTCTCTGCAAAAGGAAGAGAAGTTTTAAAGATCTTTAGTGCACTTCTGTAATGGACAACAGTTTTATTTTTTTCAGTTTTGTCAAGTCTTATGATTTTTATAAATTATTTGTTTTTTTAATTAATCATAAGATTTAATATTCTCTTTGGAGTCTGAGCTCTGGGAATTTGGGACTTAAATGAAAAACCTGGCTGTACCAAGAGAAGTGTTTTGGTTTTGCTTTGGTTTTTTTTTTGCTGGGGGGTTTAAAGTGTGATCCCTAACAGCTCCATGGAGCAAAAAAAGCAATTGAAAGCAACTTCTTCCCTTTTCTTTCACACTGTTCTGACACAAAACAGGAAGAATAGAAAGCAGAGTCAAGACTGATCATTTAAGGAAAAATTGACTTTAAACATGCTCAGTCAGAAAATAACTCTTCTTTCCACTCGCTCTGCCTACTTTGTGGGATCTGTCTGATGGACAACAAAGATATCTTCTGGAGGAGGTAAAAATAGCACTATACAAAAAGTCTAGTCTTGAAGTCTGAGATTCTCGTTTGCATCAGGGAAGCTCACCCTGGAAGGACATGGACAATATGAGATCCTTGAATACCAGAAAGGCCATCTCACACTTTCTGGAGGATGAGTAAAGAGGGCACTGACCAGAACAGACAGAACTATGCTGACTATTCGTAGTAGTGTTTAAGGATAGTTTCTTTTATAAAAAGTCAATTTATGCATGTAAGATGGTTGCAGTAATGTTGTACTTCAGCAACATGAGCAAGTGCTACTTCCAGTAGCTTTGTTTTCCCGCAAAACTGTAGGCAGCAGAAAGGGGCACTATGTCATCTCAGTGACATTTTTATAATCATTAACGTTTCAACTTCAAATTCTCAATAGCTGGATAGAGGCTCAGTTGCTGAAATAAAAGTGTCCACAACACTGATTAGAAGCTGAAAGGATTAGCTTGATGTCTCTGATGTTAGTGCTTGCTGAAATGAAAAGGAAGAAAATGTTCAAAGGCCCAGACGCACTGTATCTGACTTCCCCAGACCTATCAAAGGGTTAGCATCAATAACCAAGTAATGGCTGCTTTATAGTTTGAATTTTCTGACCCAATGTTTTCAAAAGGCTAATAAAAAGTTACATTACTGAGAAGAAATCTGAGTTTGGAACAACTGTAAAAATAAAATAGTAATGATAAAGCAATTTGTGTTGGTCTAGGAGGAAAAGTAAAACCTGTAACTACGCCACTCCTGAAGAGCAAGCTGGAAAAAAAAGCTCCATGTTTTCATGTGCATAGCTAAGCATGCTAGCCTGTGAGGTTTGTATATGAATGAAATTTTTAAAAGTGTTTTTGTTAAACCTCTGCTTTTCATGGAAAATGCCCTTTTTTCTCTACAAGACAGTCTTAACCACTGTAAAAGTCTGGGTTATTCAAAACAGGCATTTTAAAGATGCTGACTGCAATGTCATTTTGACTGCAATGTTAAACTTCGTGTAGGCTACATCTTAGGCTTTAGTCATGAAAATAGTTGTTCAATTATTTAATTTTTATGTGTGCATAAAACTGGACGTAGAATTTAGAAAATACACTGTTTCACAAAGAGGAGAGTTTACGCCTATAAGAATGTGATAACTCACTCACTTGAGCCCTAGAATCAGTGGAGTTTTTTCCCTTAAAACCAGCTCGTGTATGTGGTAGAATACTGCTGTGTTACCAATGGCTAGCAGCTTCACCTTAAATATAGCATGGTTCAAATTTACTTCATTTATGCACCTGTTTCAAGTTTTTGTAGTATTGACAATAAATCCTAGGGAACCGAAACAAATTATATTGGTTATTCTGCATCTTAAATAATATGTATTTTCTCACTTTAATTTTTGAGCAACACACGGGTACAAGTATAAAGAAGATCTGGTAGCAAAGAGGTTTTCTCTCTCAGATGTAATAAACACTTTCCTTCTCTTTTTACCTGAAGCTTGAAAAAAATCTTCCATCTAGATAACATAACACAGGAAAATGGTTAGATTATGCACACTTCTCGAAAACAAGCTTCTGCAGCTTTGTCAGATGATGCCATCAGTACCTCTGGAGCTTGCACCTACCTTTCAGATTGTAACAGATCTGACTGTTGGATCTCACTTGTCTCAGAGAAGCTGTACCAAAAATTAAATTATCAGAAATCATATGTTCAGCTATAACAATGTCGTTGTGCAGACTGTGGTGTCTCTGAATTATTATCCCCCACTCTACACTCAGAAACCAGGTGACATACTGTCTGCTGTACTTTTTTTTGTTTTTTCCTTTTGTATCTGTGGTGACAGCTGAAAGACTTATTTTTCCCTTCATAAATGTAGTCCATGGGATACTCAAGTACACTTCTTCACACAGGACAAATAATGTGGGGGAATCAGAAGAGAAATGCTTTAATCCTTCCTTTCACAAAGCAGAGTATTATTTCCCCTCTTGTTGAATATTTTTATGTCTACATCACATTTATCCAGTTGTGTACTCTTGGTGGAACTGAATAGTGATATCTGCCTTTGCAAGGCCAGAATTGGTGGTGCATCCAAGTGTCTTCTGCTAATCCTGTTTCTACATCATCTTTCTAGATGGCTTCTCTCACATACTTCCAAGAGTTACACTCTTCACTTTCCTTGCAGGTCTAGGTTTTAACTTTCCATTATGTTAGTTGGCTGTTTTCTCAATTTTTTCCATAGCTTGTAATCTCACTGCGTCAGGAAACTTCATTTAGATTTATACTCTTCATAGAGTCAGAGGCTTTTTATGCCAGTTTTTCTGACACTATAGGGGAAATAAAACCCCTCAGTCATAATGAAAGATTACAGAACACAAATGTTCTTTCTTAAAGTTGTGCCGCATGTGATTTAGTCATAGTTCATATGTATTATGTATAGTCCATTCTTTTGTGTGCTTTTTCTTAGGTTTATTAAGTAGAGAAGGTCCCCTGTTAACCGGTAGTCATCCTATACTGAATGATAAAATAAACTCAGACATTAAATATGATGAAAATATTGGATACTTTCCTGTGAGAATTATAAGATCTGTTACAATGGGCTAAATTTCTGGTTTGATTTCAATTCAGTGAAGTTATGGCTAATCAGTAGCACAGCATATAAAATGAAAATTGTATAAGATAGTAATTGTACAGTATTTAGAAATGATTTCTCCCAAACATGTATTCTTCTGCGTAAAACTCTGAATAAAACCTTCCCTTCTTTTTTTTTTTTTTGTTTGTTTGTTTGCAGGTTTTTTGTTTTTGTTTTCCCCTTCAATGATTAACTCATGATTTCAGTGGCCCTTCTTCACCCCATGCAGAAAATTTGAAAACAGCTGTTGGGTAAGTTATGGGTTTCTATCATGAAAAAATTGGGTCTGCTACATTAGTATGCACAGGCAGAAAAGACATGCTGAGAAGCTATATTTGAGCTGTAAGACCAGTAGTATTTTTCAGTCATTCTGTGACACCTGTAAGGGGATTGTTTCTCCACAAATTCAGCTGAGTTCACCTGACTCTTGGCTCCAATCAGCCACACATCTGCTCTTGATGGTTTACCACAGATTGTTTACAGACCACAGGTGGTTCTGAGCATGCATATTGAAAAAAGCATGACTCCTGTGTTTCCAGCCTCTGCTCCTAATCAATGTGTTTCCTGTATGATCTCCCAATTTTTCTTTAATTGTAGGAGGTTACAGGGATAGGGAGAGCAAAGTGTGGTGGGTAGGGTGTCTGCCAAGGTAATTTAAAGACTGATGATCTGAGTCATTCATAGGGACCCATATACCATTATATCTAATACCTGGTGGCTTCATTGTCCCTCTCATTTTTAATGCCACAATTCCACTGTAGGAATGTATACATGTTGTACATACAGGGACTTAAGCACAGAGACCTGTGCTGGTAGTACTAAATAAGCGAGACAGAAAATTATTTTAAAGGACTTGGGACACTGATCAACTGTACTCCTTAATTGTTTGCTCTTTCCATGGCCCAGTTTGGTAGTAGTTCAACTAATTTTCTCCTAAGTAAATAGAGAAGGTTGGTGCTAAGCAGTGTTCAGATGAACTGGTTAGAGTCACTGGCTTCCTGGTCTGAACCGATGCCTGCACCTTTTCAGATGGGCACTAGATACATGCAGAGAGAGACTGAGTTCCCATATCTTAATCTGTGGTAGAGCAGAGCTGGATGCTGGCCTCTGTCCTCCAAGAGTAGCACACAATTCCCCAGTCCCCTGCATGAGCATCATAAATGATCATCAAAAATAATCCTCACATTATGCACTAATGATGCTGCTTAGTCGTTCATAGTAACAGTAATAACTCCACCAGTGCAATGTAATTCAATGTCAGAGGAACCTTACCTCGTTGACTTTTATAGATTTCTTATAGGCAGAACCATGCTTTCCTCTGACTTGGGAAGAAAACATGACACTGCATATCGTACTGTAACTTAAACAGTTGAAAAATGAGTTTTATTTTGAATGTTTGGAAACATTTGCAAAGATGCATCTTTAAACAAAACATTACAGGGAATGGTTACTCTGCATGGACAATATCTCAGTGGATTGAGTAATTCCTTAATTTTTATACTACTCCACTTAAATGAAAAATCAACCTGTTACACTGGTGTCTTTTAGAAAATTCAGTACAGTGAGTTTTAAAGCCTTGTTTCCTGTCTTTGAAAGGAGACACTCCTTCCTTCCTTGCTTCTGTCCTCCCTGCCTGCCTGTCTGCCTTCCTGCCTGCCTTCCTCCCTCCCTTCCTTCCTCCTGCTATGGGAGCTAGGTAACATTCTTTCAGTTTTTGCTGTCAAAAATTCTGGTTTGGTCTTATTCCTGAATTCAGGAACAAGTCTATCTCTTTTTCTTCCAGAGAGAAAATCAAAGCTGTTGTTATACAAGCTACAATTTTTCCCAACATTTGTTGCTTTCTTGATCACTCTGATAATCTCTGGGATTAAAAATTGCATATGTCTTTTTAGTACACCTGTTTTTAAGGGGTCAGAACACAAAGATACAAGTGTTGGGCATCATCCTTCCAGCTGTTTGCCAGAACATCGTGCTTCACTGGCCCTAAGATAGAAAGAAAGAAAATATTCATGAGGCATTTTCAAGTTATTCACTACAAGTTTGGGAACTTTTATACCCACTGTGAAAACATGTTGTATCAGGATTGATTTTGTTCTATCCAAATGAGCCACTACAGTTAACTATGACATAACAGATACGACCACTGAATCTCCTAAAGTATGAATGTGTGAATTTCCTGTACCCTCTTAAAGAGTGAAAGACACCCAATGAATAACTTCATTAGTAGGAATTGGGCTGTGAACTGACAATGTGTAAGCAGAGAGAATAAAAATCTTTCCCATAAATTATCTGCTGACAATTTTTCCATATGCCTATGTGGTGAATGCTTCTGATATTCTGGAGTGGAAGTATTATAAGGAATGGGGTGATCCAAGTAGTATTCTGAGTACAGGAAACTAAAGGATCTTGGCTTCATGCAGATTTGTATCCCATTGTTTGATTTTGGTGTCTAAGAAAATGTGAGATCCAAGTGAAGTTTTCTCATGGTTAGTACCTGGGGGAAGGGGAGGAAGAAGGAGGAACTCCATCCCCTTTAAGTTTTCCAGCATTGATGACATCTCTATTTCCTGTGTCAACATACTTGGTGATGTTAAAGGTTTACTTGGAATGTTAATAGGTTCTCTCTTTTCTGCATCATCATCTACTTAATTGTCTGCTTGATCACTGCTACAAGTGTTGTATATATAGATGTTTTTAAGGTGTCGACCTTTCCATAAAATAGGTTTGAAGCTAGTCAGTGAACTGAAAAACTAATGGTGTGAAAAGGGAGAAACGTACAAATACCAACAACACAATTGCACAAGGCCCCTGAGAGCCTTACCTGCCATGGCAGCCGTGATGGCTACACTGGAGATGTAGAGGCCTGAGTTCAAGAATACAACTCATACAAAACTGAAGGACAGTGAAAATGGAGACAGGTGGATGCCAAGGGATGAGGCTTGCAACAGTGAAGAGACTAAACAAGGAATGGCTAAACCAGTAAAGAGGGAGTGCCAAAGAGACATCTGTATCCAGTAAACCACCCTTCTCCTTGATTTCTGCGCCTCTACAGCCAGGAGCATGAGTGTAAAAAGTCTTGTGTAAAAAGTACACAGTAGGGGAGAACAAGCTGCTGCCTGCTTTTTTGCAGAAAAGCTTTGTAGTTAGAGTGTTCTCTGGTAATATGTATGGTGGCTTGATTCCTGCATTTCCTGGATGGAACTAAACCTCCTACTTTACAGTAAAGGATCAAGCTGAAGTGTTTTGGTGAGGTGGTGAGGATTCTAGGCGAACTTTGGAACCAGATACCTACATCATTCAGCTGGAAAGCTGTCTCTTACACTCTAAGGAAAAATCTGTCAACTTGGTTGCTGTCAGCCATTGCCTGTCTTCAGCAGCACAACTTCAAACACCTTCAGAAAACTTAGTTTCCTGATAAGCCGTGTACAAATAAACTGTATATAGGAGACATGGGGAAAGCTGTCAAGCTCTTTTGCACGTAAGCCTTTAATGCCTGCACTTTGGACAACTTAGTGCTTCTTTAGATTTCATGCTAGCTTTCTGCAAAGAATTTTATCTAGTGACTGAGACTTAAGGAAGAAAAAAGTGACTATTCTTAGGTTTTTGAAGAACAAAAAGTATATCAAGCAAGTTTTCATCTGAAAAACTTAACAGTTTCCGGAAGAAATATATTGGCAATAGTTTTTGAAAAGCTAAGGATAATAGAAAATACAGTAAAATTATTACCAGTCCCCTTTGCTTACGCTATTTCTGCTTGATGTTTGAGGTGATTTAGTTTTTCTTACTGACTACTTTAATGGAATACAGTGGAAAAGTTTCTGGGGCAACATGATTCCACTGCAGAGAGCATCCATTATTAGAAGAACTTGCAGCCAGCTGAACCCCCTGTCCCTTAAAGTTAAGGCCTGCAAAGCCAGTAGTATATCTATAATTATGTCACTCAGGAAGACTAAACATTAAGAGATATTGTCCAAAATCTCAGAATGAAGAGCAATCAGGAGTATACCTCATGTCTCCTAGATCTAATGCTGTTTACTAAATGTAGTGTGAGACAATATTCAATATGCTTCATAGTAGGTTTAGTTTACCTGCTTGGTAGTTATAGTTAACTTTAAGTATTTTTGGCAGAACCCTCTGAAAGACTATACAAGCATTGAATATGGCACAAAAAATGTTTAGCCACCCGTTTTGGTGAAACCACAACACCACTCCTAGGAATACAAACTATACTGCAGATGTTGAGCACAGAGAGTAAATATATTCCATGTGTTATATACCTAGTTAGTCAAGGAAATAATATCTGACTATTGGCATGGCCATAGAAATATATGAACAATTCTGCCTCTAGACAGAAAAATAATATCAGTATTAAAAACTTTAAGACAATATTTACTTTAGCTTCTTATCTTCAAAAAATATTTCTCCTGAAAAACAGTAGTATTTGTAGGATGATGGAAGACCACATCTTCATAGGACTTCCATGAAGCCAGAATGATTTATTCTGTCAAATCTATAGAACTGGTGTGGTATGTCTGTGATGTGGAATCACAAGATGACTAAGGAATACAATTTTGCTAGCCCAGTCTAATCTTTGAGTTATTACTGTCTGTTGTAATGTGTTTTGCTGAGAACAGTGGTCTACTGAAACCATCAACTTGTTTTCATGTAGTTTTGTATCCAGCTGTCAAGTGGTCATAACTTAGTGATGTTTCTATCTAGGCTGGGTTTGAACTGTCATTGAAAAACAAAGTTATTAGTCACACAGCTATAAATTCCTGGGAAAGATGATATCTCACACTGTACTGCATGATAAATTGAGTCTGAAAAAGTCCTAGATTCAATTTTATGGAAAGACATACAGGGACTCACAGAGACAACTGAAGAACTGGAATACTTAACAGTGAGGATGAGAATGGATTGAGGGCAATAAAAGAATACTGCATTGTTTATCATGTGGTCTTCCCACTCCCAGCAGTCTTTCAGAAGTTTGGTAGAGCATTCAAGTAAGTGAGTTCATATATCTTTAACACATTATAATACAGTTTATATTGTTTCCATGTGGCTGATATGAATTTGCATTCCAGAGTTACTGCTATAATCTTTAAATTTCATCAAGCAAAGAATGAAAACAAAAAGCTGTTGGTACTGCATCCAGGCCTATTTTCAAACCTGGTGGTAAAAAGGTATCTAAAACCAGTCAGCAGTGAATCTTCTCTACAAGGCCGTTTCATGCCATATGAAATTGACGTTATGTATTCAATTATTAGCAATGTTGTCTGTCCTATTTTAGGAACCTTATACTTATACATTTTTCATGAGGGCTTCATTCCTTGAATAAAACTACACTAAGTAATTGTGTGATTTCTGCAAATATGATCATGAATCACTCTGATTCACAGACTGTCTAAAGAAGTGGGAATTAGGCTTATAGCAGTGGCAGGGATGGGGACAATACGAATAGATATAACCAGGTTATCAGTTTCTCCTAAATATTTTTTATGGTCTGACTGACCATTCAGAAAGCTAAAAGATAGATTTGCCAATGTGGCAATATTTTCTAGAAAAAAAGAACAACGTGCCCCAACATATATACTGTTATGTAATAGAACCTTGTACAAACAGATTTTTCATTTCTTCTTGAGAGCAATTCCAAGGCATCTTGGAACAGCATATGCTAACTGGAGGCAATAAATTGGTAAATAAAATAAAATTTTATTTTTGCTCTGTAATCCTTCAGAAGTGAAGTTGAGATTCAGAGATTATTTCTGCTGCATATTACATTAATTTTTAATATGAAAGTGCTTTTTCTTTTAACATACCCATGGATAATGCAATCTGAAATGATTGCATGGTGAGCTTTAATATCAGCCGTATATGAAATCTCACTAAAGGAGAGGCATACAAAGAAAGGCCAGATTTAAAAGAATTTCTTTTAATTTTCAAAGCAAAGTGATAGCAGGCAATTCTTTGCGGATTATTAGTAGCTGGGTGATGAAATGTAATATTCAGCAGTATGTAAAATAAAACTGGATTGGAAATTGTGAGGTTTACAGTACTGAACCAGTACTATGAAGGGCTCAGAAAAGGTTCTTCATTTCTCAGGTGCTGAAGTAAATCAGTAACTGAGCAAAGTTAGAGTACTTTAGGGAAAACTGGAGTTATGGCATTAATGTAGGGGTTTCACACAAATTCAGAACAGATTGTATCTCTGTTCTTCGTATTCCTTTGAGTCCACAACAAAGCTGCCAATGATGTCAGAGGAGGTTTGTACAGAGACAATAGAGAGAACAAGGCCTTAGCGTAGTGGTTAAACTTTTTTACTTGTTCCTTAAAACTGGACAGATCTAACCTTATCCTGTCATTTAAAAGCTGTGTGGTCTGAAGTTTTGTAGTTTCCTTCTGTAGTTCATCATCATCATGACAAGGCTTCGTGAACAAAGATTTGGGAAGGCTCTATCCACATTTGTTACAAGCACACTGGTGGCTAACGAGGCCAATACGAAATAGACATATCCGATTGCAATAGGCACAGCAGAGACTCCTTAGGTGGTATATTCTGCAAGGCACAATTCTTTCTGCGTTGTCTTTTCTCCTCGAGAGTGATCCTGCGTGCGTTCTCAAAGGAAACGGCAGCGTTCTAGATGGTGTGTCTCCAGATCTCCCAGTTTGAGGCCAGAGTAAACCAGTTATGTTGATCAATATGGCCAAGGCTGAGATGTTGTTTCAGGGAGTCCTTGTATCTTTTCTTTGGGGCTCCTCTCTTGCGGCAGCCAGTGGCAAGTTCACCATAGAGCAGGATCTTAGGGAGGCGGTGGTCCTTCATCCTGGAGACGTGTCCTGCCCAACACAGCTGTGTTCTCAGTAACATGGCCTCAATACTTGTGATTGCTGCTTGTTCTAGAACAGATGTATTGGTCACATAATCTGACCAGTGGATGTTTAGGATTGTACGGAGGCAGCATTGATGGAAGCGTTCTAGGAGACGCAGGTGGTGGCGGTAGATGACCCATGATTTGGAACCATATAAAAGAGTAGACAGCACTATGGCTCTTTAAACACTGATCTTTGTACTTTCCTTCAAGTGTTTATTATGCCATACTCTTTTATGGAGTTTTCCAAAAGCACTATATGCCTTTGCTAACCTGTTTTCTATCTCTCCGTCAATCTTACCATCCGAGGAGATGAGGCTGCCTAGGTAATTAAACTGCTGGACTGATTTGAACTCTGATTGGCCAATGGTGATATGGGGATGATGGAAGACTTCCTGAGGTGCCAGTTGATAGAGAACTTCTGTCTTCTTTAAGCTGACTTCCAGCCCAAAGAGCTCAGCAGCGTCTGCAAAGCAGGATGTTAAACGCTGCAGGGCAGCTTCTGTGTGTGCAACAAGGGCGGCGTCATCAGCATAAAACAGCTCCTGGACGAGGTGGTTTAAGGTCTTGGTGTGGGCCTTCAGTCACCTTAGGTTGAATAGGCTTCCAAAAAGAAAAGGACCTCCAGGGGAAAATTGATTCAAGTTTCTCAGATATCTTCTGCTCAAGTGGGATTATAGAATCATACAATGGTTTGGGTTGGAAGGGACCTTAAAGATCATCCTGTTTCAACCTCCCTCCAATGGGCAAGGACACTTTCCACTAGACCAGATTGCTTATAGCCCCATCCAACCTGGGCTTGAACACTTCCAGAAATTGGGCATCCACAACTTCTCTGGGCAACTCGTTCCAGTGCTTCACCACCCTAACAGGAAAGAATTTCTTCCTAGTATCAAATCTAAACTTATTCCCTTTCAGTTTAGTCATTCCCCCACTGCAAGCCCCTGTGACAAGTCCCTCTCCATCTTTCTTATAGGTCTTCTTTAGGTACTGGAAGACTGCTAGAAGGTCTTCCTGTTCTCTCCTCTTCTCTAGCCTCAACAACCCCAGCTCTTCTAGCCTGTATTCTTGGGAAAGGTGCTCCAGCCCTCTGATTACCTTCATGGTCCTCCTCTGCACTTTCTCCAACAGGTCCACATCTTAGGGGGGTAGGGTCACCTCCCTTGACCTGCTGGCCATGCTGCTTTTGGTGCAGTCCAGGATGCAGTTGGTGGCTCATGTCAAACTTCTCGTTCACCAGGACCCCCAAGTCGTTCTTCCCCAGTGCTGGTCTCGATCCATTCTCTGCCCAGCCTATGCTTGTGTTTAGGATTGCCCAGACTTGTGGGCAGGACCTTGCACTTGTTGAACTTCATACGGTTCACACTGGCCCACCTCTCAATCCTGTCAAGGTCCTTCTGGATGGCATCCCTTCCCTCCAGCTTGTCAACTGCACCACACAGCTTGATGTCATTGTCAAACTTGCTGAGGGTCCTCTCAGTTCTGCTGTCCGTGTCGCAAACAGAGAGGTTAAACAGCGCTGGTCCTAATACCAATTCCTCTGGAACACCACTAATCACTCATCTGGAAGAGATATCTCTAGTGAGTTCCTGAGGCTGTGTCTGCATGCTGGAAGTGTTCCCAGTTTCTCAAGCATAATACCTGTCCTGGCTGTCCACTGGCACCATATGAGGTGGGAAATGTGCAGGCATTGGTCAGGTGTCCCAGATCCATGATGAAGGATAAAGGAACTGCAACTCATCTCAAGACCATGATATGACTGATCAGGACACTAGGACCATGCAGTGGGCTACTGGGTCACTCAGCTGTTCTGTTTGAGTATAACCTACATCTTCACCAGTCTTGGTCAACAGCACGTTGATGAGTAGCCTTGCCAAGTTGGTTGACTTAATGCAGCTGGGGAATGTTAATTTCACTTCATTTTACCCATATAAAAGTTAAAAGTTTTTATGTAGATGCTTATATGCATCATGAGTGATGGGTGATATCAGAGCTGTGAGATGTGATCTGTATTTGAGAATGTATCCCTGTTTAGGAAGGGTTACATTCCTAAACGTAACGTTCACTTTTTCAAGGTTAGCTTGATCTGCCAAACAGTTAAGCCTATGCTTACTGAAGTGAATAAGGACTACATGACTTAGCCTGCAAGTAACAGTTTGGTAATCTTTCACTATAATTTTTCAGCTGTAGTAAATACTGCCATAGCTTCATGACTTTAGAGTAATCTTGAAAGCAAATTCTCATCTGCTGCTTCAGAATTGTTAAATTACTATTCTTCTATAGACTGTCTAAGGCAAGACCTAAAGTGTTTTCTCATTCACCTCCAACTAGGGCACTGCTTTGCAAGATGATATAGAGGATTGACAATATAGTCCTAACCTGTTGCAGTCAGTATTGAACATTGGAGGGTTTCAGAGGAGCCCCATGTATGTTTTGGGGCTTTCTTCAGGTAAATAAATAGAAGTGACGGCAGTATATTAGTGTCTCCACTTTCATGTTCTGGAGTATATGTGAAAACAAACGGATGTATATAAGGCATCTGTGTCCATTTCCTGTTTTTCAGTAAATGTCTCATTTAAACTCAATTCAGCCTGGAGATCGGGAATCAGAGGCCAAGTCAAGTCCTGTCTGGTGCCACAGGAGATGGGGTAAAGAATAGGCAATAGGCAAGCTGCGCCACTGCCAGTCACAAGGTGCTATTCCAAATCTGTCAATCTGCAATTTAGCAGAAACTCCAGTGTAGTCTGGGCCTAGGCCTAACAGAAATCTTTCAGACAGAGGGTAGGAATGATCTTGGAGTTTGCAAGGGCTGTGGATCACCCACAATAATCACTGGTTTAACTGGCTGTGGCCACCCTGTTTTGGGGAATAAAGAGTGAAGATTATGGCCAAACAAGCACATTGTTCCATCACAAGAGAGCCTTCAAAAGGGAGTTTAATGTTGTATGCTATAAGTGATACAACCATTAACAGGTGGACTTCACGGTCATCTAAATGCTATTCATGCCTGCATTCTATGTGCTGGACTACACACTCTGTATCTTCCTCTAGAGATCAGTACTTAGCCCTTTATAAAGTCATTACAGCAATGTTTTTATAGGCGTAAGTAACTGATGGCATCATTGCCTTTCTGTATTGAGGTGTATTTGTACCGATAAAATAATAATTGATATTGAAAGAACTGATCTGCACAAGAAGCAATATTGCATCTGTAATTATTCTGAATCACAAATCTCTTGCACAAATGGGAGATCTGTTTTTAAAATTCTTGTTTATGGTAGGTATTTTTCCAGCTTGGCATTTCTATTGCATAATATGAACTATATTTAGTAGTTTATTGTTTGCTTATAAGTGGTTGTAAGATACTGAAGTCTTGTTAGAGTTAAGCCTCATAAATCGTAACACAGAATGTATTCTGTAAACTATTAGGAAACTTGAAACTGATGTTAATAATTTATTCTATTTATATCAAAAATGTAGCTTGCTAGAAAGTATTGTTTCATCCATGAAGCTGTTTAAGGCTTTGATATTTTAATTCACATCCTTAGTATTTTTCCATTTAAATGAATAATGTTGAGATGCTGAAAGAATAAATCATCTATCAAATAAAAACTATCAAATCCTAAAGGTACAATAGTAAATAGATCAGCAGTGTTCAAAAGCAGGATAGTTAACTGCAAAACTGGAACAACATCTCTCAAAGAAAATGGACATTTTATTAACTTTCTAGAACTTGACACTATTGTTGATAACCCATCCTAAGGGATGATTTAATGGGATTTAGCTAATATCATAAAACATTTATATAACACATCAAAAAATAGTCTAAAACATCCAGACAAAAGAAAGAATGATGGTGAGCAAAACACTGAAACCAAAAAGCATTTTGCATTTATGGTATCAGCCTTCTTTTTAGATGGTTTCTTCCTCTGTAATATCCAATACAATTTCAACCCTGTATCTGTTGAACTGGATGTAATTAGCATAAAAGACATTATTCCCTTCTCTTTGGCAGTTATCCTTTGTTATTAGGTACCTCCTCAATCTTCTCTTCTTTAGAACCAAACAATTTAATTTTTTCAGTCTTCCTGATTCTAGCTCACACCATGACCTAAACAGATAGCAGGTGATTTTCCTGTTCTCTCATCATTCTTCTAATTCTCTCTTGGACTTCCTTAGTTTGAAATGTTTTGCTCAAAAGTGGTCCCAGTGTTGCAGCTGCAGAATTGAGGATTCTTGTCCTTTTTGCATGTCCTGGAGAGGATGCCCCTTTTTTCATAAGTGTGGCACTGTTGAGTCATATCCAGCTGTCATCTTCTGTAACCTGAGACCCTACTTTGAAGCTGTGTTTCCTAAGCAGTTGTTCTCCATTCTGTATTTAAGTGAATTACTCTTGCACAAGTGTAGGACTTGGCCCTTATCACCCTTTGAAATTCATTTATTATTTCTTCTCCCTGTACCCAATTTGTCAAAATTACTTTGAATCCTGTCTTCCACTCCCACTTTCACATTTCTTGCAGATTTTATAAGCATAAACTCCATTCCATAATCTATGTCATGAAGGAAAACAAACCCAAAACCAGCTGCAACTTCATGCTAGACATTCGTCTATTTGGTTGCTGGTAAATCTTTTAAAGGTATTAAAAAAAAACCAAACAACCAAAAAATAGAATTTGATATTTTAATTTAGATCGTATGTGCATAACTTGATTGTGAAAGCATCATTTGAGTTACCTGGAGTCAAAATTCTTAAACAGCAGATAACTCATGGGTATGTGCTCTCTGTGTGTAGGGGCCTCTGGTGGTCTAGTGGTTAGGGTGCAGGACTCTCACCGCTGCGACCCGGGTTCGATTCCCAGCCCCCCGGGCAGATGGAGCTCGTCAGCCCTGTAAGGCAATCCATCTAAGAGAAGGTCACTCTAAACAAACCTACGTCCTGGGGACCTCACTGCCACTGTCCAAGCTTGCTTGGCCCCGGCAGATGAACCTCAGGATTAAAGGGTGGGCTCAGTTCAGCGCACGCTGTGTCTCACCTAAAAAATCCACTGCGCAGGCTCGAAGGGTTAATGACCTTTCCCAAATCTTCGCTCGCGAAGACTGGCCATTATTATATGTGCTATCTGTGTGTTCTTGCTTGTGGAAGACAATTAGACTGATTTAACACAAGGTATTCTTGTCAAGTACATGATGGCCATTTTGCATGTCTTTTGCAAGTTGTTTACCAGTGTCTAGATTATTTATTTATTACAAAATTTGCTGGAATTTAAGTTGAAGTGATCAGTGTGCAGTTCATAATCTCTTATTTTGTTCCTTATTTTACAAACAGCACTATATTCAGTCTTTTTTTTCTGCATTCCAAGTACATTGCTGCCTTTTCACTTTGTCAGTTCTCAGATAGAATAATTAATGGTGCTCACATTGCTTCAGCCATTTCTTTAGTTGTTGTACAATTAATTTTATTAGATCCAATGAATGTGGATTTAATATAAAATTTTAGTAGCATCTGGGTGTTGTTGAGGGCAGTGAACATCAGAAGATGATACCAAGATTAGTCTGTGTTCGTAAGCAAAGGCACTACAAAATTGCAGTCGTGCATCTAGGACATAGAGGAATGGGTTTGGTTCTGTTGTTTTTGCAAAGACAGGAAAGCATTAAAGCAGTGGCTGCCCTCAAAGCCTCCTGTGTAATTTTCTTCATTCACAGGGCCGTGTGCTGGGAACAGTTACTGGTATTAATAGAATATCTGTCTAACATGAGTTTATGGATGTAGCTGCTGCTTCTCGAAAAATAAACAGAGAAGGAAGACAGGTTTCTGTTGCTATTACAGATAACTGTAATAAGACAGTGCAGAGGTTTTGTATTTGTTGGTTACCATGGTTATAGCTAATACTCCTGTTAGAACGACGACTTTCAATTAGCCAGAGGTGGAAATTTATGCATTTTACGATCTTGATTGTTTGAGACTACAGTTTAGAGTGATAACCTTGGCTTGACCAGAAGGTTTTAGAAAGTCTGTCCCCACTTCATAAATGAAAATTTAAAAAAAAAAAAAGGAGAGAATGAGGGGAAAAGCGGAATATCAGAATATCGTTTGAAGTCTGTTCTCCTTACAAGCAGACAGGATAATTAACGTAAGCAATGTTTAGCACATTTATCTACATTATAAGACATGGGTGGCCAAGGAGAAGAGATAATGTATTGCTTTGTATTATATAAACTGCAAAGCAGATTAATGATTCTTAGAAAAATAATGTTCAGAAACATTATAAAGATTTTTCTGTCTTACAGACACAGACAGTTTAACCTCCTGCAACAGCACTGCCAAACAGACAGGAACATCTGTTTGTGCTGGTTTGACAGGCAATGGTTTTAAAGACAGCAGGTGCCAGGATTATGTGCCACTAAAATATTCACTTTTTAAGCCCTCTAGTTCTGGCAAACATCCAGAAGGATCAAACCGAAAGATAAATTTCCTATGATGTAAGTGTCGTGCATTTATTTAAACTGAAGATGTGAGATATTCCAGGGCTGCTATGACAGCAAAGAATTCTATTTCCCTAATTATGGACTAAAGGTTTCTCTCCTGAGTAGCTCAACTGTTGTTAGAAGCAACTTACCCTAGCTATGATAAGAGTTGTCATGTCGCATTACTAAATCTCTGAGTAAAGGATCGCCTGTCAAAATTTAGAAAAGACGACTGAATAGTTTAAATAGTCACTTTTGTTCAGTCTGTCTTGACAAAGTATTTTCCAAGAATAAGATTATATGCTTGGTAACCAGTAGAAGAACATTTATACAGTCATAGTTCACTTAACTCATTTGGGATCAGGAATTCAAATTTGCGGTGCATGTGGCTAGTAAGGTACTACTGGGATATATTGTCTGTGTTACTGGCTAGCATTGGAAGACCACAATTAGTTTGCCAGTGTTGTCTCAGTTCCCCTCACTTTCTTTTGCTATGATGTAGCTGTGAGCTATTCAACCAAATTGTCCAGAAAGTAGTACAGAGCAGCATTCTTACCTGGGGAAAGACCTAGTTTTCAATCTGCCGCTCCTGAGATAATGTCTAGAGGACACTTTGAAGCACTGAATGTCTCTGTACCAGCAGGTTTTTCTCAAATTAACAGGTCTTCAGTGGAGTTCTACCTAATTGATTAAATGGCTAGGATAAATGATTTATGAGAAAAGATTAAAATAACTTTATATGTATTGCTTGGTTAAATTACAATTACTTTGCCTTTAATAACGATCTACAGGTATTATTTGAGAAACATATGTTCCTAGGAAGGAGATGAATTTTTCACTGTTATCAAGAGACCTATAACTAGAAACACAGCTGCAAGAATGATACAAAACCAATCACCAAGATGATATTTGTGATCCCTTTAGTCACTTAAAATTAAGATTCATACAAAACCAATTTCCTTGACAAGAAAGTTCACAGAATATTCATATCAGAGTGCTCCTATAAATGGAGCATACCATTTGTGTGCCTAGATACCTTCCTTGTATTGGGAACAGCTAAAAATCAGCTTAAAAAACCTTTGGATTCAAACCCATTTGTTGCACAGACAGAAGCAGTAGCAAGTGGCTAGGCAGAAACAGCAAGTAGCCAGCTATGAGTAAATGATATTCAATGTAGTAATCGATAATCATTTAGGGAAGTCTCATCAGCAAATGCTAATATTAGCCTAAGGAAGCTCTATCTTTAGCTAAGGATAGGGAGAAACACAGTAACACAGACTAGTCCAGGACGTGGAATATATCGTTCTCTGAATTGTTCTCAACTGAATAACTTGTTTTGTTTGTCACTACAGTCTACTGACTGGTGACATTCTCCCCAGGCTACAGTTAGACTTTATGAACACCCCACTCTACTGTCTGAAACAGGCTAGTTAAAACCATTCATCATGCAAATGTACAAAGACAGAGCTCTCTCTCAAACAGTGTAGTAATGTCTGGGTTCATTCAAATATGAGTGCTGCTCAAATTTATATTTTGTTTCTTTCAGTTTTGTTTTGTGGTGGTGTTTTGTTTTTTTTGTTGTTGGGATTATTTGTTTATTTGGTGTTTTTTAACTGAATGGATTGACTCTATGTCTTTTATAAGTGATGCTAGGAAATTCAAGCTGCTTTGAGTGGGTGAGATTTGCTATGCGATTTCCTTGTAGAGCATTAGGCCAGTGCATTGCAATTTTTTTTTCCAAGCCAGTGTTACTGGACAAATGAGAAGAAATTATTTCCCTCCCTTTTTATTGTTTTCATCTTTTGATGGTGTCTTAGGTGTCAATGACCAGAGGTAGAAGTTGTAGTACAACTAGCAAAAGATACTTTAGATGATAATAGAGGTTTGGAAGCAGCACTGAGCTTTGTGACTTGTGGACTTTACAGGGTGATTAGAAGAGAACATTAAGTCAAGGACAGGACTCATGACGATGGGTGAGAGAAGAGTCAGAGCACAATCAGTCCTGTCATTCTTGCAAGAACATTTATTTGTCCTTGTACACTAACACTGTTTCTAATGACAACCACCTTTTATTCACCTATATACCCCACCTCATTTGAAAGTGTTTTGACATATATAGGTGTGTACCTCATATCTACAGATATATACACACATGCACCTCACCAATAACATCTGTTATAGAACAAGAATACCTCTACTAGTATTTCTGATTCAGGACTGGCTTCAGAAAGATTTAATCACATGTACCTCTTTGGAACATATAAATTCTTTCCTGAAATGAGACAGAAAGATTAAAATGGGGGTAAATTAGGAAAGCCCTTTCCTATTAAAAAGCCTGCTTTTGTATAGTGAAGTGATCATGACTGCCAGACCCAGACATAACAACTTGGAAGCCTGTTCAAATCTAATAGAAACTAGTAAGATCCAAGATTCTATAATCTTATTTGAAAACTAGATTTTCACTGTTAATAGATTTTTTACAGACAGGCAATTCAGTGTAAAATGCTGGAGGAAGTAAGACACAGTTACCTTGATGCAGTTTCTTGAGTTGTAAGTTCCCTGAATTTTACACTGTGATAAACAGCTAATATGAGTTTGAGTGTGTTTTACAGTGAGATAGGAAGTTTGTAGAGACATGGCTGTTGTCTTTTTTTTAGATGTTTCTGACATATGAAAGGAGCCTTAATAAGAATGCAGAACAAGAATTTATACCCACTTCAAAGCTCCTTTATACTACCAAAGTGGTGATTAGTGGCTTTTGTACAAATGGCAAGAATACCCATGTGATTTTGAACTGTTTTTTGATGTGTGTAGAACAACTTAGTAGAATTATGCTTTGTGGAATGGCTTCTCATAGCTACAACTTCATTAATTTTTTTTATGGTTAAATATGGAATGGAGTGGGGGGTTAATTATAATTTTATCTGTATTTTCCTACTGATTGCCAAGTGTGAAAGAGTTTTTGGGGAGAAAGGGAAATTATTTGGTTATAATGTGCTGGTTTTGGCTGGGGTAGAGTTAGTTTTTTCATAGTACTTACTACAGGGCTGTGTTTTTGACTTGTGCTGAAAATAGAACTGATAATACAGGGATGTTTTCATTACTGCTGAGCAGGGCTTACACAGAGTCAAGGCCTTTTCTGCCTCTCACCCCACCCCACCAGTGAGGAGGCTCGAGTACATAAGCAGTTGGGAGGGAACGCAGCTTGGACAGCTGGCTCCAACTGACCCAAGGGATATTCTGGACTGGATGATGTCATGCTTAGCAATAAAAAGGTGGGGAAAGAAGGAATGGCAGGATGTTTGAGTGATGGTGTTTGTCTTCTCCTTTTCCCCCTGAGAGGGAGATTGACTGAGTGACTAGTTGGTGCTTAGTTGCCAGCTGGGGTTAAACCATAAAGGGTCAAGAAAAAAAAAGATTGAGTGTGGAAATCAAACAGCACATTATTTGGTTTCTGACCTGATCAATCTCTGTGAAGCTTTGTCAACCTTCTAAAATATTTTGTTCAAAACAGTGAGTAAGGGAGCTTCTCCTAACATTTTCATTTGCTTTGTTCTTCTGTGGCTGATGTCTTCTTTCTGACACTTGCCTCGAAAGTTGTTTAGGGCAGAGAGGTGATCTCATTAATTTTAGAGTATAGTAAGAACTCAGTGTTTCAACGAGATTGTGAGG
This sequence comes from Lepidothrix coronata, assembly GCF_001604755.1. NCBI lineage: Eukaryota > Metazoa > Chordata > Aves > Passeriformes > Pipridae > Lepidothrix > Lepidothrix coronata. The sequence goes on along the minus strand of NW_016690233.1, from coordinate 1,661,446 downwards.
TGATGTAGTGACTAAATACTTATGACTACAGTATTATGATTGCTAAAATGACAACCATTTTTGTGCTGTTCCATGTACAATACAAAGGAATAAATTAGTAATTTTACTTGAAAGAAGTCATGTTTTGGCTCATAAGGAATCGACTTGAAGGTTTGTTAGGCTACATGAGATGGAGGAATATTTTGTTGTTCTAGGGAAATGAGATATGAAGTTGTAATTACTGATGATTTATCTACTGTATTTCAACCTCCTCTAGTTGCATCTGGCTAAACCAGATTTCTTTTCCCAATGCAATAAGTACACAGAGAAGGCCATGTATTCAGACCAAGGTAAACTCAATGAGATACAAGGAGCCAATTGCATGTTTGCACTGCATAGGACTGGCAATTAACATAAATTTTCAGTGACATTTTTGTTCCTGTGAAGGCTTAGAGGATGTCATGCTAATTGCTGAAAGCCTTAGAAAATCCACCACAGGGCTTCAGCACAGTAGATAATGCTTTTGCAGTTACCTAAACACCTGCTGATGGCTCCAGATCACAACTGCTGTGCCACAGCAGCAGGGGGCTCCTGGTCCAAAGAGCTCTATCTCATAATGTTGTAACGCATAGTCAAAGTGTAAGGGTGCAAGAAAGCAGTGAAATTTTACAATGATAGAATCAGCAGATACCTAGGTACCATCAAGTATTTTCAGGCATGACTTTGATGAATAAGGAAGTAGCTTTGACAATCACAGGAAACTCTAAAAGGAATGGAAGTCATGGAGAAGGCATGAAAATATTTCTCTGAAAATGTAGTGAGAAATAGTCTCAGAGCATCTGAGAAAGGAAGACAGATTGTTTGATGCAACACGGAGAGGTTACTGAGACCAGCCATGTGGAGGAATATGAACATGCAAGATTTGCACAAAGGAGAGCATCTTACCATACTTCAGAAATGAGATCATTGGAGGCTTTGGGCAGAGGAAATAAACCTGTAGGTGGAAAGGGGGCAGCTGTGACAGCAGTGGTACAGGCTCATGGCTAGTCCTGCTTAAGACTACCTATGTGCTAGCCCACTTTTCGTGTGTGAGCACCAACACAGTTTTGAAGATCAGTCCTGCCAAGGTACAGCTATAAGACACACTTTCTTATTTTCTATGTTCTGCTGCTGCTGTCTTTGCACTATCTCCTCTTTTTTTTCCATTTTCTCTTTTTCTGCTTTTTTTTTTTTTTTTTTTTCCCTACAAGAGAGAGGCTTTGTATATGTTTGGGAAGTCTTCAGCTCTTTACAGTATCCAATTCTAGGGGGCACTTGTGCAAAACCTGTGGTCTGCTGCTGCTGTCTTTGCACTAACTCCTCTTTTTTTTCCATTTTCTCTTTTTCTGCCTTTTTTTTTTTTTTTTTTCCCTACAAGAGAGAGGCTTTGTATATGTTTGGGAAGTCTTCAGCTCTTTACAGTATCAAATTCCAGGGGGCATAGTTGCAAAACCTGAGGGGCATGAAGACTTCTCTTTCTCCCTTCTCTTCCTCCTGGTTTTGCACTGTTTTCCCATTGTAAAATCCTGGACTAGGTCTGAGACTCCAACAGGGACATCCACTGCAAAGCAAACATTATGGGACTAATTACTTTAGTAATTTCCCATAGAGTCATAGAATTGCTTGGGTTTGAAGGGACCTTTAAAGATCATTTAGCTCTGATCCCCATGCCATGGTAGGGGCACCTTCCACTAGACCAGGTTATTCAGAGTCCCATCCAACCTGGCCTTGAGCACTTCTAGGGATGGGGCATCCACAACACGTTCTAGTGTCTCACCACCCTCATAGTAAAGAATTTCTTCCTAAAATCTAATCTAAACCTACTCTTAGTTTAAAGCCCTTGTCCTATCATTACATGCTCCTGTAAATAGTCTCTATCCGTTTTTCTTGTAGTCTCCCTTCAGGTACTAGAAGGCTGCAATTAGGTCATTCCTAAGCCTTTTCTTTCTCAGTCTGAATTATCCCAGTTCTCTCGGCCTTTCCTCATATGAAAGGTGCTCCATCCCTCTAATCATCTTGGTAGCCCTCCTCTGGACTTGCTCCAGCAGGTCCATGTCTTTCCTGTGCTCGGGACCCCAAAAGCACACAGCACTTCAGGTGAGGTCTCTCACCAGAGCAGAGTGGAGGGGCAGAATCCCCTCCCTTGAGCTGTTGCCCACGCCGCTTTTGATGCAGCCCAGGACACAATTGGCTATCTGGGCTGCAAGTGCACATTTTTGGCTCACGTCCAGCACCTCACCCACCAGCACCCCCAAGTCCTCACCAGGGCTGCTCTCAATCCCTTCATTGCCCAGCCTGTATTGATACTGCAGGTTGTCTCACCCAAGTGCAGCACATTGCACTTGGTCTTATTAAACCTCATGAGATTCCCATGGGCGCAATTCTCAAGCTTGTCCAGGTGGAGTCGTAGATGGGATTAGGTATGTACAGGATTCGTCCTGAAAGTTATTTGTTCCACCATGCTGCAATGGCAATATTGTCAGAGACCATCAGTCTGAGTTCTCATCCCTTTAAGACCGGCATTTAAAGTAGGAACTTAGTTACAGACTTAACTATTGCAATAATTTTGAGCACTGCTCTGCTAAAAGTATTCTGTAGAGACAGA
>NW_016690233.1:1638181-1658810 GCF_001604755.1 Lepidothrix coronata | reverse complement strand
AGATAGATAGATAGATAGATAGATAGATAGATAGATAGATAGATAGACAGGTAGATAGACAGGTAGATAGGTAGGTAGATAGACAGGTAGGTAGATAGATAAGTAGGTAGATAAATAGCTAGGTAAATAGGTAGGTAGACAGGTAAATACATAGATAGATAAAAAGGCATCTGAATAGCTGCTCGTCTTCTGCTTTTTTTCCATGACAGACACTTGCAACTGATTATATGGATTTACACTGCATAAAAATTGCTCAGGACTCAAGTATGTACTGACCCCTTGTCAATACATACTTCAATTGTTTGCTACCAGTTGCAGAATCAAGGCTTCAAATGCACAAGCTTGCATGCAGAACAGTATTTTAAACCATTTAGTAGCAATAAAAAAATTATGTTAAAAGCAAGAGGAGAGGGAAAAAAGATAGAAAGTACTGATTAATATATATAAAGGAAAATACTAAATAGAAGCTGTAGTTATCTGTGGACCTATGTTCTGAAGGCAATTTTCTTTAGCATAGAAATTAATTTTTTTTCCTTTTGCAAATAAAATCTTGAGGTGTATTTCAGACTCCAAGGAAAGTTATCTGGACAGAATAATTATATAAAAATGTGAGGGAAGGGAGAGAAAATGTATAGGTTTTACTTTGAAGTCATCTAAATGATAAAATAATCATTAAAGGGTGTAGTCTGTTTACTAATGATTTTATCCTATTTAATAATAGTTTCATAATTTCAGCACAGAAATAATTTCACATATCTCTGAATGTAAATAACTTTTTTTTTTTGCAAGTTTAAAGAATGAAACCACAGTTACATAGTTGTATTTCAAATATATGCTGAAGAAATTTATATAGTAATTTAATTGTGGTGAGCTTTTAAAAATCACCTAAATAAATTCATCCTATGACTTCTGTTGATTTTAATTCTCTCTAGTTCTTTTAAAGATAGACTGTACCACACATTGCTGCAAAGGCAAGAGATGCCTGAGCATCAGACTAAACTAGTCTGGCCAAGAAGCATAAGGATCCATCCAGACTGATTAATGCCAGTGAAGAGCATTACACAGAGTACTGTGCTGCAATGAGTTGTTTGCTAATGGGATTCAGGATTGCTGTCCTTCATTCAAGATTACTTTGGTATCTGTGCATGTCCTCTGATTTAAAAGACAATGGCTTGGCATAATTTACCACGCTCTCCCCGTGGCTTTGTAATAGTTTAATAACATATTTGCCATGACAATCTCTATTGCTTTCTCATCTGAAGAAACAGTTTATGTTGTGCTAGTTACATTTGGAAGTGTGAGGGAATCTGTATGTTTTCCTGGAGGTGCTGCAAGGAAGATAGGTAAAAGCTCATCTAATGCTGTTTTGATCACATCAAATATAAAAAAAAGCGTTGAAGACAGAAGATGCAAATTGACAGAAAGTTAAAATGTCAGCTAAGTGCTGGAAATACAAAACACTGAGACAAGTTTCACACAAAATTATGATCCCGGTTCTGCGATCCATATGCAACTCATTTAACAGATAAACTATAGATTTGGAGTCATTATTTTCTGCCTTTTCACACACAGTTGCATATATGTGTACAATATACACAAAAATTCCAAATTAGTGTGCATATTATTTACATTTTTAAAAGTGTAATAGAAAATTGACAGAATGCTTAGCAAGGAGTAAATGCAAAAAGTAATGTGGATATCATCATGGGAATCTACTATAGACCTCCCAGCCAGGATGATGACACCAACAAATATGCTTTGAAGAACTTTGGGACACTTTCAAGTCAAGTGCCATTGTCCTTATGGGGGATTTCAACTTGCCAGAAATTACTGGGAACGTCACACAGCTGGTACAACATGAATGAGAAAATTCCTAAAATTCTTGGATGACAATTTTATGGAACAGAGAGCTGACTGGGAAAGATGCCCTTCTTGATCAACTGTCAACAGATAGACAGAGAGTCAGAGTGGATCTCATAAGCAACAGAGTGGATCTCATAAGCAAAGTGGAAATTGGTGGCCATCTTGGCCACAGAGACTACAAACCAATCAACTTTAAAATCTCTGCTGACAGGAGGAAAAGTGCCAGCAAAACCTCAATTCTGGACATGAGGAGAACAGACTTCAGGCAGCTGAGGGAATTAGTAAAGTCCCCTGGGAAAATGTTTTTGCAGGTGCTGGGGTCCATCAGTGTTGGTCACTTTTTAAATATCACCTCCTAAGGGCACAGGAGCAGGCAATTCCCAAATGTCAGAAGTCAAGCAGGTGATGCAGAAGGCTGGGTTGGCTGAACAGGAATTTTCTCTTGGAAATAAGGCAAAAAAAGAAAGGTGTATGCCAAGTGGAAGCAAGGCCAAGTGACATGGGAAGAATACAGAGATGCTACTTGCTGATGTAGGGGGAAAATTCGTACGGTTAAAGCTCAGCTGGATTTGGAGCTGGCCAGAATGGTGGGGGACAATAAAAAGAGTATTTTAAATATATTAATGGCAATAGGCAGTATAGAAATATCGTTGGCCTGTTACAGGATGAGGATGGTCACCTCACAAACAAGGACAGAGACGAGGCAGAGGTGTTTAATGTTTTCTTTGCCTCTGTCTTCAACATGGATGACAGACCAAGAAGGTCTCAGTGCCTGAGCTAGAGTGATCGACTCCCAGTCAACCTGAACTTGTGTGGGATCTGTTGCTTCACCTACATCTCTACAAATCTATGGGGCCTGATGGGATTCATCCCAGAATCCTCAAAGAGCTGGCTGATGCAATCACAGAACTTCTCTTAATGATTTTTAAATGGTCTAGGGAATCTGGAGAGGTCACCAGACTGGCATCTGGTGAATGTTGTCCCAGTTTTCAAGAAGAGCAAGGAGGACCCCAGAAACTTCAGGCCTGTCAGTCTCAAGTGTCAGGTAAAGTTATGGAGAAGATTGTTCTGGGAGGTATTTAAAAACACCTAATTACTGGTCACAGTCACCACGGCTTCATGAGAGGAAAGTCCTGCTTATCAAATCTGATTTCCTTCTATGGCAACCCCTCTAGTTAATCAGGTGAAGCCAGGAGATGTAATCTTTTTGGATTTCAGTAAGCCTTTCAATATAGTCTCTCTTAGTATCCTTCTGGACAAACTGTCCAGCACACAGCTGCATAAGCACATCATGTGGTGCGTGAGCAATTGGTCAAGGGTGGAGCACAGAGAGTAATAGTGAATGGGGGAACATCAGACTGGTGACGTGTCACTACTGGGGTTCTGCAGGTCTCCATCTTAGACCCTATGCTCTTCAACAGCTTCATAAATTGCTTGGATGAAGGGATGCTAAGCAAGTTTGCAGATGACACAAAACTCTAAGGAGCTGTTGAATCCCTCGAGGGCATGGAGGCCCCGCAGAGAGACCTCAGCAAATCAGAGGACTGGGCAATCACCAACCATATGAAGTTCAACAAGGGAATGTGTTGAATTCTGCACCTGAGACAGGACAACCCTGTATGTACGTCCAGACTGGGGAATGAGATGCTGGAAAGCAGTGCCACGGTGAGGGACCTGGGGGTCCTGGTCGATGGCAAGTTGAACATGAGTCAGCAGTGCCCTGGCAGCCAGGAGGGCAAACCCTGTCCTGTGGGGCACCAGGCAAAGCATCACCAGCTGGTCGAGGGAAGAGATTGTCCTGCTCTTCTCTGCACTGGTGCAGCCTCCCCTTGAATATTGTGTGCAGTTTTGGGCACCACAGTATACAAAAGATATTAAGCTCTTAGAAAGTGTCCAAAGGAGGGCAATGAAGATGGTGAAGGGCCTTGAGGGGAAGCCGTATGAGAAGCAGCTGAGGTCATCTGGACTGTTCAGCTTGGAGAAGAGGAGACTGAGGGGAGACCTCATTTCAGTCTACAACTTCCTCATGAGGGGAAGAGGAGGGGCAGGCACTGATCTGCTTTGTGGTGACCAGTGACAGGACATGAGGGAATGGCCTGAAGTTGTGTAAGGGGAGGTTTAGGCTGGACATTAGGCGAAGGTTCTTCACTCAGAGGGTGGTTGGGCACTGGAACAGGCTCTCCAGGGAAGTGATCACAGCACCAAGCCTGTCTGAGTTCAAGAAGCTTTTCGACAATACTCTCAGGCACATGGTGTGACTCTTGGGGATGGTCCTGTACAGGGCCAGGATCTGGACTCGATGGTCCTTGTGAGTTCCTTCAAACTCAATGTATTCTGTGATTTTGTGAAAGTAAAGAGCAACAAGATATTAAAATAAAATTTCTTCTTTACTGAGATCCTTGGAAATATAATGAAAATTATCTTTCTGTAATAGTTTGTAATTACTGAGCAACCTTTGGAGTTCAAGTAGAAAATCAATTTCCAGCTCTTGTGGATGAATGCATAAAATTCTACTGACCACAGCAAATAGTTCACACACATGTAATCCCATTCAATCACAACTATGCTTATGTGACTTTCTTTTGAACAAGGGAAAAGACTTCCTTTAGTGACTTTTAAAGAGATTTTATTTTTTATGGGTTTGATATACATTTCTCATACTGGTATGGTTGTGATTTTTTTACCTCTGATATTATTTATGTTTTACAATCAAAATACAACCCCTGACCCAGAAAATTTTCTCAAGCTCTTGAAATTCACTTACAAAGTACCTCCATGGATTGTGGTATTCATAAGTATGAGACTGTGATGGTATAGCAAGAAACTGGTGCAGACAGTTTCATCATATGAACACAGTCCTGTATTATGATATTACTTAAGCAGAGTATCCAAGCCACCTCATTACTAAATTGTGTACCATTTCATACTGTGTAGCCAGCTCTTATGTAGTGTATGTGTTTTAGCGGTTCTTTAGCACTTCTTTCATTCCAAAAAATGAGAAGAAGAAACCAAGGCCTTGTTGGAGGGACTGTCTCCTTAAAAAGGCACTAATCTTTCCATGTAATGGATATTCTTGGGAGGACATTCTTTGATTTTAAAATATTCTTTTACAAGTCACAGTTTTTTGCTAATCTGTTTTCAGGGAAAAAAAACACCCAAGGCATGGAAGCTGCAGACAATATGAAGTCAATATCAATTAAAAATATTATCAAAAAGAAATAAAGGCTGTGTGAGAGAGGAACTCTAGTTCCCATGGTTGTCTCTTTTAAGTCTGTATTTAGCATCCATGTTAAATTATTACTTTAGCTAGAGAGGGTTCAACTGCAATGTGCTGAAGGAAGTACTAGGTGTCATATGCTCTTGTTCCGTCATTTTACTTCCATCTCACTTCATTTTGTATGTCTAGCACCCATCTCGGACCTATCTCTGTGCTACATGCTACCAAGTTACAATTATTGTTTCTATAAATGATTGTTCAGTTTGTGTAGTTATCAAAGCAAATAACTGCGCTGATCTCATGGGGAGAATAATGAAATTTAGCATTAAATCTTAAGTATGTGGATTAGTTCATTTTCTTTCTCAAGTGGCAGTGGCCCAAGATACTGCTGGATGATGTGGTAAATCCTGTAATGTACTTTGCAATACCAGAGCTCTAACTTCCAGCCACTGCTCCTGCTTAAATAGGTACATTATATGAGTTAAGGAGGATTTATTCAATGCCTGGACAGATTAAAGGTTAAAAGCCTGGCTGTCTGTACAAGAAATCTGTTCTTATGTGTCTTTTATCCCATTTCTTGGCTTTTTGTAGAAGGAAAAGTCAGGGCTAAGGTTTCAGCAGATCTAAATTTAGGGAAATTTCTTTGAGTTTTTCAGAGTTGCATGGGTTTAAGAGGAGCTGGGAACCCCCCTTAATTAACATGTAATTTTACTCACTGTCTAAGAAATGATTCAAATTCATTTAGAATTGTAAAGCTTCTAGGAAACCTATGTGATATGAGTTGAAAAATTTCAGTGCCTATAGTTCTCTTAGCATCTGTAAATGATAGTTGAGGTGATATCCCTGCCAAAATGAAGTGGCACTGAAAAGTGGAATGCAGGAATGTATGCATGGCAAAAGGCAAAACAGGACATTACAGAGGAAAAAATGAGCATCTAGACTGACAAACTGTTCCCTCATTTCACATGGAGAGCAAATGAAAAGATATATTGATATTGCACACAGATGCCTGAAAATTCTGGCTCATGCAGCAGAATTAGATACACATGAATACTTAAATCAACAGAATTTTTTACGTGTGACTAAACCAAACTCATAATGCCTGTACTAAATCAGTGACATTGCTGCTGTCTCTGGCTATTAAAGTTTCCTTTTTTTCTGACCTGAGGGAATGGTAGCTCACTTTTAAAAAGCAAAATTCAAGAAAAAGGTGAATTCTTTCAAATTTTGGGAATAAAAAGCCCCAAGAAAGTCCTATTTTGGTCATAAAGTGGAATAAGATGTCAGGTAATACACAGATCATCTGTTTGCATAAGGCCATCTATTTGCATCTGCTTACATTGTGTGGGAGGGAACAGAAGGATCTAAATCTTGTTAAATATCTTATGTCTAGTTGATGCTTCTTCCTAAGAGCAGTTCTGATTGAAGCAATTAAGGCATACACAAGATGGCAGAAGGGAGGATGATCAAAGTGTAGCTATTTCAGGATAATGCAGTTTCTGATGTACGTACAATATATTTATGCTTAGGAACAATAATGGATTGTAGGAGGGATCTGGGTACAAAGAACTGCAGCATTGCATGAGCAAGCAATGCATTTGCATCTGAGAACTGAAGGAAGGAGGGTGGAGATGCGTGAGATCTTCCCTCTTATTGTGCAGATCATGATTCTTCCCCTTCCTCACAGGTGCTTCACCACTAGGCATGGACTTAGGATGAATCCTGGGGGCTTTCTGCTTTCCTCCAGTTTTCATCCTGCCACAGTAGCTGCCAGGGCTGGCAAGAAAATTTTACCTTATTTCTGCTTCTCCAGGTTGCACTGCATACTGACATGTAACCTGCTGGCTTCAGAGAGATGATGCCTCAGGTAGGTAGGGCTATCAGTTAACTTGTGTCTTTTCCAATGACAGTTCTGTGAAAGACAGTGCTATGCCACAGTGTTTTAATGGCTCTTTCTGCCAATATGTAATATTCATTCCCTTCTATGGAGAACAGAAGTAAATAAAATGGAATGTAAAAGCTCCCAGGCTTAAATGTCAATGAAATTTTCTCAGAACAATTGTCTGGCCCATGAATAATCATAATTAGTCTGTTTAACTTGATAACACAATTTAGTTACATCCTATTTTTCTCACTAAGTTCACGGAGGCATAAGGTAATAATGGAAGTTTATGAATAAGAAAATCAAGGCCAGATGACTCTAAACAATGTTTTCTACAAATATGAACACTTCTCATTTTGCCTATTTTAAAACCGTGTATATAATACAGAATACTAGTAGGTCTCAGACATTACCTACATCCAGTATTTGTAACACAAAATGTGACTTTTGGCACAGCCAAAACATGCCAGACAGGAACAAAGTTAGGCATATTAAAAGACCTTAAGGGAAGAATGCTCAGTAGATTTTGAGATGGTTTTGAAGGTAGGAGTTTCCTTTGAATGTGCAAGAATATATGCTAGTAAATTCATAAATTGTCAGCTTCATAATGCTTTTCAGTAGAGAGTTTTCCTCCCTACTTACACAGCAGTATCCTACAGTTTTGGTACAGACTGGAGCTATGCACATATAACATTTCTCTGTTTTCTTCAGACCTGGTTTCCTGGTATTTAAATATGCTTTTACTTTGTGCTGATAATTTGCTGTAGTAACTAGAATTGCTTACCTGACATATACTGCTACACCTATTTGCTTAAGAGACATCCTCTCATTTCATTAACTTTTATTGTTGAATTGCACCAAGGGGAAAGAACTCTTTATAGATGTATTTGAGACTAGAAGATTTTGTGCTATGAGATGGTGATGATGGTGATGATAGTGATGGTGGTAATAACATTATGGAGATGAATGTTTACAAAAACAGTGGCATTCCAACAGTGAGCAAGACAGCAAGGAAAGAAAAATGTGAGATCTTTACAGATAAGCAAGTTAAACCCAAATCTTTTGTACAGCTTTTAAAAAAGTAATTTTAGCAGTTTGTCTGTGAAATTAGCATACTAATTGTAATGAAGATTCTTGGGTTAATTATCATTATTCATTTACAAGGATGTAATTTGACATCTCACTGAAGTCTGATTTTTTTTTTTCATTTCCATTATGATCACGTTAAGGAAGAGATGAAGAAAAGTGGTTTTGACACCCAATCCCAAATTCACAAATTATTGCCTAGTTTCTAGATCACACTCTATCACTAATGCTACCACACACAATATGAAGTTGTGTCCAAGAACAAAATATTGACAAGAACATTAGAATACCTCTTCTGTAAGGCTGCAAACATTGTTGGTCCATGTAGAAAAGCTTACTTTGTTATTGTGTTTGAAAAACACACTTCTATGTAAGAGAAATTTGTTTTTCCATATTTGAACACTCTTTTCAAGAGTATAGAAGACTTTTATCAGCAGCTTTTTATGGAAGTGGCCATAATCATGTCTCATCTTCCTGTTATTTGTTCAGCAAGTATCAATTTGTATTTCCCTCAGATGCTCTATCTGATTGATTGACATACTTTCTTTGGATTAAAGCAGTTGTTCCATTCCAAAGCTGTGAAGTTTCATGCTGTTTTCACTTTGAATGTGAATAACACTTTAGGTGCCAAAAATAAAATATCTTTACTTTTTTATGACTATAAGAGTTAGTTTAATTAAAGATATTACCTCTACAGGTAACAAATAACAAATAACAGATAACAAATAACATTCTAGATTCTCTTTCTGACGTTCTTTTTAGATGACTCCAGATATTTTACACTGCTGATACTCTGTCTAGTTTTTCCTTATGTTTATATCATCTCTGAGTCGATTTGGAAATTAGAAAAAAACTAATGACAGATGGCTTAGGAAAGTTTGTCTGAGCAACCTGCACTGGGTGTTTTTGTAGGTGCCAGGTAAGGCCTTGAATATCTCACACTCTGCAATGTTGTTTTTCTCTGGACACAGTAATTATCCTCTTAGTGACAGAAGACCATGATGGAGAATGGTCATGTGCCAAAATCAATAAAAGTATAAGACAGACTGCCTTCTGTTCCTGACCATGACACGAGGTCATGAACTATCTTTCTTTACTAATACAGTCAGATTATGTTTTGCTGAAAGTACTGAATTTCACTTGGTTACAGTTGAACAACCTCATTCCAAGAGTTGTAACTGTTTTGTCTTAGTCATTCCTCATAGCACTATATTGGAAATGCCTGAAATGAGCTGAGGAACTACTGCTGCAGAAAATAATGTCATATTAGAAGTGCCATAAAAAGTGAAATTGCAAATGTTGACCAGATACAGATATGGCTGAAAACAGCCTCTACTCATTTATGAAACTGATAGAAAGACTGAACTTCACAGCTTTCAAGGCCCACTGTGAACCACAATGGTCATCCAGCCTTAACCGCTCACAAAGGCACACTGCAGAATTGGGGAAGTTGAAGAAAACTATTCTGGAAAAAAATAACAGTCCAACTCCAACAGTCCAAAGAATAATTTCAATCTCTCAGAAAAGACAAGTGCTTTCTCAAGTACTTCTATGACAGCTGGTCACAATTCCTTGGAAATTCTTTCTTTATTGAGAAAATTAGCTTACAGCCCTGCAAACGTGCAAAAAACATTCACCATTTTTTGTTTCCCTTGCACCATTTCCAGCTTTATATGTTTTATCTTTGCAATCAAGGTAGATGTAATTTCCTCCTCTGTGGAAAAAGCTTACAGTACAACTGATGACATTGCACTGAGTGACCTTTTTAAGTCTTCTTGAAGGTAGAAGGTATGTTGAAGCTGCAGGTTGCAGGCAGGAGGCTGCAGCACTTCTTAGGCTGATGGGGTTAAAGATTTACATTCTAAATAATTCAGGAGTAGAGAGAGTTCCTTTGTAAGAAGGTGGCGCCATCCTTACAATTTTTACTCATAGGCATTGAAAGAGAGAGAGAAAGAAAATAATTTCTCTGATTTCTTGCTCATACACAGAAAGTTGACACTGACAGTGCCTTTGGTGACTGGCTTTTCCCATTCTCTGTATATGAAATTCTGGTGTTTCCCTTGTATTTTTGTATCCTGTATGTTGTAACATTCAGCATACCTTGTGAGTTTGGATCCATAAATACTTATGAAATCTATAACAGTGCAGGACAGAAGATCCAAAGTATTGAATAAATCTTATTCCAAGAATGCCAGTCAGAAGGATACTTGGCCTTTTAAAGTGTAGGAACAGCTAGGGAAAAAAAAAAACCAAGTTACTCTTGTGAAAAGCTGTAATCATTACTAGTAATATTACTAGTCTGTAAAGCTATGGTTTCATTTGGATCAGCTGATATTCCTTTTTTTGTTGTCTAAGAAATTGATGATGATTCAATATGCTTTACTGCATCTCTTTTCAATCTTCTCTGTGAACAGTGTATTTTCAATCCAAATCAGAAGGCTGTGTTTTCCACTGCAGAACTAAAGATTACATAGATTACATCATTCTATCTCTAATTAGCTGCATTCTTAATATGTTGTCAAAAAGATTAGGCAAACAGGCATGATGTTATTCTAATCCCTTGGAGTATTTTCTTATGTTGACATGAGTTTTTTGTATGTTTTTTAAATCACTGAACAGCTGATATTGAAAAGCCTTTTTTTGCAGGACAACTGTGCTATCATCTCTATTGGCTGAAACATCCATAATGGGTTGATAGGTAGTTCAGCCTTGCCTGCATGGTATCAAAGTGATTCTGTGGTGTCTGTGAATAGCTGAACTGTAGTAGTTAGTAAAAAGGACTGAGGACTGAGTCATTTGCACTCAATTGGTATGTTAGCCAACATTCATTTTTTTTCCTAACAACATCTCTGGACATCTTATTTCACCGTATTCATTTTTCACTTTAATGTACCTGATTCAAAACATACCAGGACCAGGGATCTGAAACTAGTTCATCTTGGTTATTTAGGCTGCATCATTTAATTTCATACACTAGAAAGAAATTGTATTTGTTCTCTGATTGGATAAGTATATGAGCAGTTATCAAATAAACAGTTGCAGAAGCAAATTTAGATGCATGAAATTGAAATTTGTTTTACCATGAACATAAAATGTATGCAGAAATTAACTTCGGGTGGGTGCAGAAAAGTGTAGCTGGAGGAGATTAAAAAAAAATCAGCTAAAATACTCCTCAAAACAAAACAGATCTGGAACTGAAATTTTCATGAGACTGAGATGCTGGTGTTGATGTTCTCAGTTTGCCTAATAGCTCTTGGAGTGCAGAGAGGCTAGAGTATGTCTATTCAGAGGCTGTGAAGCCTTTGGAGCTAATAGGGGTGCTACTTGATTATGTTTCAGTAGGCTGGAGAGTGAAAGCCTCATATGACAATGAGCAATACAGTCAGAGCAGACATTATACCATGATTCTGAATGTATCTCATGTCAGATTGTATCAGGGTTATTATAACTGTGATATTCAGTATATTAATTTTTTGCAACATGCCTATATAACACGTACAGGAAAGAAATACTGAACTAGAGGAGCCCTAGTGAAGATCTCCAGCCTTTGGTAAATTTAGGTATGACCTTCTGCCTCCCCCTGATCTGACAGCTAGGCAGGACCAAGCACATTGCTTTAAAAAACAGGGAGAGGGAGGGTAGGAGAAAACTTTGGAATGGTTGGATTATTATATCTCAAGGTCACACAGCTTCTTTTAAATAATTGACACGTATTGAAGGTAGTTACTCAAGTCATCTCCAGAGAAGGGTAAGTAGACAGATTTGTTTGCTTGTTCTTTATAAAAAATATCAGTGTATTCCTGAGACTTTCTTTGTCTAGTCACCTTTGTAGTAGCATTGTGCCACACATGAAGTGTAAATCTACTCTATTAAGGATGACACAAGAGGAAATTATTTAGCAAGAGAATTTTTAAAAAATATCAGTCAAGTGACCTATCAACATGCATTATGCAACACTGAACACAACTTAAATTGTGTGTATATTGTGTTTTGAAAAACAAAATTCTCTTTTTTAGAATTCCAATGAAATGCACGGAAAAGAAAATCAAACTGAGAAGTTTTCAAAATTTTCAATAAAGATGAGGAAACTGTGCAATAAGGTAATGTAAAGTGTTTAAATATTGTGTGCAGTGTACTTTAGAAGAAAACAGAGCCCGCCTTTAAAATCCTGGGTTCTAACAAAGTGCTTTAATATCACTATGACTTACTAGTTAGCCTTCTGCCTCTGGAATCAAAAATTTTTGTCTAAGATTCATTTAGTGCATTACTGGGGAAGTTGTGCACATCCAAAGGTCATGTTTCATTTGAAATGTGAAATGGAGGTGGCCACAAAATATTTAAACATATTCCAGTCTCTCATTCCTGTTCTGCTTTCAGATACAGTTCTATATTGTCCTCTGTTGCTCCTTGCACTGCCGAAGTACACTCAGGTTATTTATGAAGACAAATAGAATGGTCCTTCTTTGTTTTAGAATTGTAGAATGGTTTGGATTGGAAGGGACCTTTAAAGATCATGCAGTCCGCCCCCCACTGCTAAGGGCAGGGACTTCTTTCAGTAGATTAGATCACTCAAAGCTCCATTCAACCCAACTTTTGAACACTTCCAGTGATGAGGCATCCCAAACTTCTCTGGGCACCCTGTTCCTGTGTCTCACCATCCGCTTCCTAAAAAAAAAAAAATCTTCCTCGTGTCCAATCTACACCTACCCTCTTGCAATTTAAAACTGTCACCCCTTGTCTTATTGCTACAGGCCTTGGTATAAAATTTTATTCCATATTTCTTATAAACCCCCCTTTGTATGTTGAAAAGCTGCAATGAGGTCTCCCCAGAATCTTCTCCAGGTTGAGCAACTCCAGCTCTCTCAGCCTGTCCTCACAGGGGAGGTGTTCCAGCCATATCTAAAGTAAGGTAAGGAGAACCCCACCCAACCAGTTCGCTATCCTATTTGCTGAAAAACTATTTAGTGATTGAATCAATATTGTCATTTCCATTGTTAGACTTGTACACGTAACATTCAATATTCAAATGCGGAACATCACAACATAGCATGCCCTGCTCTTACATACTTTGAAGTCTCCTGGACCAATGATAAAAAACCATAAAGAATTCTAACCTTATTTAGAAAATTCCATGACATTCCTTTGTTATGAGAACCAATGTCTAGACTAAAAATATTTTTCAGCCTATGCAAAAGTGATGGGCTCATTATTCTTATCACTCCAGAGCAGGTCTCCCAAAAGCTACTCAAAGATTCAAATCCTAAGAGTGTACTTGATCTAATGATGAAACTTTGTGACACTGTCATAGTTCACTAAGGAAAATATATTTAGCTACCAAGAAATTCCCCAGCAAAATCTTGTATTAGTCTCCATCTTATCCCAATCTTATACTAAGATAATCCCTTACAAAAATAGTATATACTGTTATGTGATTTTACCATAGCTTGGATGCTACGGTGTGTGTTTTTTGCCTGTGCAGAAGCATAGTTCATGAAAAGTTCTCTGTTTTATGTATTTTTGTTCTTCTTTATGCTGGGGTCACCAGAATCATGGTGTCACAAAATAATAGAGTATCCTGAGTTGGAAGGGACCCACAAGGATCATCGAAGTCCAACTCCTGGCCCTGCACAAGACACTCCAAGAATCACACCATGTGCCTGAGAGTATTATCCAAACCCTTCTTGAACTTTGTCAGGCTTGGTGCTGCAACCACTTCCCTGGGGAGTCTGTTCCAGTGCCCAACCACCCTCTGGGTGAAGAACCTTTTCCTAATATTCAACCTAAACCTCCCCTTGATACAACTTCAGGTCATTCCTGTCACACCACAGAGAAGAGATCAGTGCTTGTCCCTCTACTTCCCCTCATGAGGAAACTGTAGATTGCAATGAGACCTCTCAGTCCCTTCTTCTTCAGGCAGAACAAACTAAGTGACCTCAGTCACTCCTCATACGGCTTCCCCTTATGGCCCTTCACCAGAATAATCTTCATGGTCCTCCTCTAATAGCTTTATATCTTTCTTATGGCATCCAAAACTGCACACAATATTCAAGATGAGGCTGCACCAGCGCAGAGCAGAGTGGGAAAATCTCCTCCCTCAACCAGCTGGACTCCAGGACAGGGGGGACCTCCTGGCTGCCAGGGCACTGCTGACTCATATTCAACTTCCTATCGATGAGGACTCCCAGGTTCCTTTCCTCAGCATTGCTCTCCAGCATCTTGTCCTGGAAACTATACACACAACCAAAGTTTCCCTGTCCCATCTGGAGGATCTGGCACTTATCTTTGTTAAAATTCATATAACTGGTGATTTCCCAGCCATCTAATTTATCGAGGTCTCTCTGCCTTCAAGAGAGTCAAAAGGTTCTCCCAGTTTAGTATTGAAGCACTAGCATCTGAATTGCTTCTGCTTCCTTTCTGAGATCGGAAATTCTTCAGAGCAACCCTACCCTAACATTCATTCCCCCTTATTTTCCATGAACCTCTGTACATCACAGTGTATGTGCAGATTAGGGGGCACATGTAAATTAAACCAATGAAAGACCAGGAAATTAAACCAGGAATGTTAAACCAATTAAGATATTTTTCTGTCAGTCTTTCAGTTTTTTTCCGTATTCTAACACCGTAATTCTGAGGATATTCTGATCTGTGTGCGTAACTGCAGCAATGAGATCAGTCATGACAGTGGTGACATCTAAACTGGAAGTAAGGGAGGTGTGTAGTTGCCCTGCAGGTGCTCCTGGAGCCTTCAATTAATGTTTTCAATGCTTGAGTGAATTTGTCAATTTCATTGAAGAAAAGTTTCTTTTCATGTAGAAATGGAGCAAAGTGTGTCTGAGGGTGCCCTTGTCAAGTGTACCAGGGGATGACCTAGAGCCTGCCTGGCATGCAGCCAGAGAAGCCTGGACTGCAGAAGGGAAGGGACTGGAGAAGAGGCTGGTATTCGTTGTGTAAGATCATGACTGGAAGTCCAGCTTTAGCTTCAGCAGCCCAGGAAAAACAGAATGTTTACAGACAAGTAATTCAAGTTGTGTGGAGTCCTTTCATCTAATTACCCAATAGAGAAAATGTAAAAATTGGTGTCAGCAGTTAGTGTGCTTAAACTCAGAGTAGGGAAGAGTGTGCTTTACAGGCAAACAAAGCAGCAGGCAACCAGGAAGGGCTCAGTTCAGGGGAAGAGCTGGATGGCTTCACAAAAAATATATCCCAGCCTGGAAACAAGAAGTGTGCTCAGCTAGTGCCAGGAAAGAAAGTTAAGAAAATTAGAAGAATGAGCCTAATTCTTTGTTGCTGTTTCATTGGTGGAGTGGGCAGGAAAAAGAGTAAGAATAGGAAACTGGTGGCAAAAAAGTAGAAACAGAATTCATGTGACCCAGAGCCTGAGCTTCAGAATAGATTTTAGAAAGCCAAATTCTGCTTTTGTGCTTTCTGCTGATCTACTACTTGGCTTCTGGATTCATTATATCTGGATACCTCTATTAACTACCTTGTCTGATTACACAGTATCAAAATATAACAACAACAAACCCCCATGGAAACATGTTCAAAAAATTTATCCTACATTTTATAGGAAAATTTCCAAAGGCCAGTAGTATAACAGGCTCAGATCTTACTTCCATTGTGTGACACATGAAGACTCTGTCCCAAGGCTTGCAGCTGAGCTGAAGAAGCCCTGTGTGTTTTTCACTTCTTCTCCTGTCCTGACAGGTGGGCTTCATCTTGCCTGACTTTAGGGTCCAGATGAAGTTGCATGACCACCAGTACCTAGGTGTATTTGGAGCTGTTGTACACTGTCATGAAATTCTCCATAATGATGGTATATTTGAGCCAAGAGTTGTAATAGATTTTCTCCTCTCTGAAATGGCTGTATGAGGTTCTGGGAGATATACCACAGCACCTAAAATGACACTAGACATCCATACTTAGAGAACTGAAGTTATACTCTGGGAATCTGTATCTGAAGTAACCATCCTGCTCTGCTTTATAGTGAAGGTCTAATCAAAAAAAATTTATTGACTACCTTGGCAGACAATGAATTGCATTTAAACTCCACTGACTGCATTAACTCAATTTCTATTGACAGTAAAAAACCCATGATGACTAGTTCAGATGTGCATGCCTGCACCATGGACATCCAAAGTGAGTCAGGCAAATCACAGTTGCTCTCAGTGCATTTGCTGAAGGATGGGGAGCCAGCCGTGTAACTGCTGTTCAGACGAAAAATAAAGATGTGTAGCACCAATAAAGTAGAAAGTTCAGACTCATGGAAAACAATGGGATATATATTTTTGAACAGAGTTTTAAACTATTTTTTTCTCCTCGTTTGATTTGCTCATTTGCTTTGGCTGCCTACATGGTAAGCCCAAATTGTTCAACAGCTGTCGTTTTAAGGATTTCAGTTCAAAATATGTGTAGGATGAAGTAGAAACAAAGGGAAAAAGGAAATCAATTTTTATGAGATATCATTTAGTTTTTGTTACAGACACCAAAGAACGGAAAATTAGCCTAGAATTCTTGCATTGTGGTATGCCAGAAGTCACATGGAAACAAACAGAACATCTAGTCTTACCATTAGGCAAAATCCTAAATTTTAAAAGATATGTTCAAACTTTTCCTTCCTTTGGAAATACCCATACAGTTACTCGTCTTACTTAAGAAACTTTTTGAGTGAAAATTCTTTTGAAAATTCATACCCTTGATCTCAAAAGTGAAGTTTGGTAAACTGTTTGATCAATGATTACAGCACATCTATGGATCAGAGCATTAGTAATTTAAAGGAATTAATGCTTAAAATGCTTTGAGCCTGATTCTGTACTCATTTCACCTGGTTTTTACAAGATGCTGAGCTTTGATTTCCATGGTCATTGAAGTGAAAGCTGGTAGTCATTCATGACATAGAGTAAGTGCACATTTGTGATTGTTGATACGAATCTCCCATAGAGTCTAAAAGTATTAGAGACAAAATATACAGGAACACAGTAACAGAGATTTTTCTTTGCTAGAAGATCAAGGGTAAATCACATCTACTTTTTAGTCTCTTATTTGCTAAAGAGTATTGTGCAGGGCATTTGCATTCCTTTTTCATAATCAAGCATGTTAACAAGCCTGCAAGAGCTTTCCATACAATTCTGCCCTCTTCTCATTTCTGTGTACCTGAAGTGATAAGTGAAATCTGAAGTTCTAATATGCAGAGCTCTGAAATGTATGTCAGCCAACTGAGTCCTTTCCTCCTTTCCTTGCCAGTACAGAAGGCAGCTTCCTGGCTATTTGGGAGCATTATGCTCCCAACAAGATTCACAGACTCACAGCGGCGGTAGTCATCTGTTCTCACCAAATGCAGAATTAAAGTGAATGTTTCAGTAGGGAGTGGGGTGTTTATGCGTAAGGCCTGAGAAGAAATGTCTTTTGGTATTTAATTCCCATACCTTTACCACAGCTAAGCAGATAAGTGGTTTGTTGCAGATTTCTCTAGACACATACCTCATTAAGTAGAGAGAGACCTTCCTTTGAGAAAGGGCAGAAACACAGGTTAAAATTAGTTTAATGGGTTTTTTTCACATATACTGCTGTTATCTGCAGTCATTCCAGGTTCGTGCCAATGCCACTTACTTTTACTTGCCCATCAGAGCAACACAAAGCCCCCCCAACCAGCAGGATGTTGAGTGAGATCTGCAAAGATCAAATGACCGAAAAACAACCTGAGATGTATCTTTGGGTCCAGATGCTCAACACTAGAGTCTTCAGGAACGGACTCTGTGAAGTAGGGAATTTTTTATTTTTCTATTTTTTCCCCCTAAAATAATTTGTGCATCTTCCCTCATTTTTACTTTGCTGTTCTGACAGGATTACTCTTTTTCATCCTTTTCTGATCAACCCAGAGAGCCTTCCCTCAAGTCTGCATGTCTGCAGGAGGCCAATGTTTGATGGGTTGCCAGAGCTCTATCTTTACTATTCCCCTCACCCATCAGTACCACTTCTTCAGTGTGACAGTAATGGAGACAGCCTGCTGGGTACAGGGGCGCTGGGAACAAGGCTGCCTAGGGTGGTGGGAAGGGCTGGGGGCATGGACTTCTGCATGCCTTACACCAGTTGCAGTGGGAGGAGAGCAGTACTAGGATGTGTCTGAAAAGGAAACCTTGGCACATCTACAGGGAGAGAGGGAAAATACTGAGGCAGTGGAAGATCAGCTGCCAACTTGCATAATGGAAAGTGAAGACAGGTCAGTCCTGACTGGGAACTGATTGTTACAGGGGAGGATAGTTGTTACAGAAAGTTTCTTTTTAAAAACATTTTTAAACCTGCATTTGTTTGCATTTAGTTTTAAACTAGATTGTACTTGCTGAACAGGGTATGTATTTGAACTCTACTGAAAGCTTGCAGCCAACAAGGGAGATAAGGGCATTCTGTTCCTCATGTCTCACAATAATAGGGAAGACATTAATAATACTGCACCAAAAAAACCTCCTCTGTTTAGATAGCTTTATGCAACAATAACATGAGCCTAATTATGAGCTCAGTGTACTTTCTATTTACTAGGTACACTATGTACAAATTACAAAAACTTGCTCAAGCCTCTAGAATTACAAAATTCACAAGCTAATTAATCAGAACTTGACAACACAGCAGAGTCCACTTCACCTCACATCCAGTGTGAGAGAAGGAAGACAATTTTGTCATGTAGGAACAAGCCTGTGCTAGAGGACAGCTGGTTTTGACTCCAAGGTTTGTTCATTCAATTCTGCTTCAATTCTTCTGGGAATAGTATTTTGGATTGACCAATCTGTCAATGTTAATAATTTAAATTTGAAATTGGGTGCTTGGGGGCTTTGAGGAGAAGAACGAGTACCTTTTTATATAGGTGAATGCTTAGCACAATTCAAAATCAATTTTTGGACTGTTTCTGTAATACAAATATTTACACATCACGTACAACAAAATGAAATTGATGACTTAGAGCTATTTTTTTTTCCATTTCTTGAAGTTCAAATTATTTGTAAGATCTGTGAGATACACTCCATGTGTGTGATGTTGTGAACTTCTCAGTTGTCCATGGAACTGGTAAGTTGCACTTACATGCCAAATGGAACAGCAAGAGTATTTTCAGTAAGAGGTTCTTAGCAGTAACTACACTAAAACCCAAATAGTTGGTTAGTGTTTTATGTGATGATCACAGATGGGCAGGCTGAAAAGCAAATCCGTACATAAAACTAAAACAAAGCTATGAATCACATAAGCTCCATGAAGCATATTTATTTAGTTGTGGAAATTCTGAAACAAACCAAAGTCTTTTTGAAGAGAAATATTTTGGGGTATATTGTCTTTCAAAAAATTTTACTCTCTCCAGAGATCTCACAGTCACATTATTCTTAACTTTAGTTTTAGGCTGTTCTGTTCAGTCACTGTGCTCCAAATTAACCACAGCAATGTGAAGCACGAACATTGCTGCATACTGTGAGCACTGTAACAATAGTCAACATTTGCCTGTATCAGAGATTTTAAAATTTTTATTGTTTTCTGTTTAATGAAACATCTCAAAAACTTCCCAATGCTACAAATATCTCATGAAAGCCTGTAATAAAGTTGTGTTTATGCTATTTAGAAAACTGAAGATTTTGATAGATGTTCAAAATTTTTAAAGAATGTTAGTTATATTTTTGTTTTCTTTCTCCATTTCTCAGAGATGTACCTAGGCAGACTTAGGGTACCAGATATGTCCAGATATGAAGAATCACAGAACCACAGAATATGTTGAATTTGAAGGGACCCACAAGGATCATCAAGTCCCATTCTTAGCCCTCCACAGGACCATCCCCAAGAGTCACACCATGTGCCTGAGAGTATTGTCGAAAAGCTTCTTGAACTCAGACAGGCTTGGTGCTGTGATCACTTCCCTGGGGAGCCTGTTCCAGTGCCCAACCACCCTCTGGGTGAAGAACCTTTACCTAATGTCCAGCCTAACCTCCCCTGACACAACTTCAGGCCATTCCCTCAGGTCCTGTCACTGGTCACCACAAAGCAAATTGGTGCCTGCCCCTCCTCTTCCCCTCATGAGGAAGTTGTAGACTGAAATGAGGTCTCCCCTCAGTCTCCTCTTCTCCAAGCTGAACAGTCCAGATGACCTCAGCTGCTTCTCATATGGCTTCCCCTCAAGGCCCTTCACCATCTTCATTGCCCTCCTTTGGACACTCTCTAAGAGCTTAATATCTTTTGTATATTGTGGTGCCCAAAACTGCACACAATATTCAAGGGGAGGCTGCACCAGTGCAGAGAAGAGCAGGACAATCTCTTCCCTCGACCAGCTGGTGATGCTTTGCCTGGTGCCCCACAGGACAGGGTTGGCCCTCCTGGCAGCCAGGGCACTGCTGACTCATGTTCAACTTGCCATCGACCAGGACCCCCAGGTCCCTCACCGTGGCACTGCTTTCCAGCATCTCATTCCCCAGTCTGGATGTACATCCAGGAATATGAAAAGACTTCATAAATATTTTGAGAACTGACATATTTCCTAAATTGTGGGGTTTTTTTTAACTATACGACCTGTATAGAATAAGTGATAGAGCAAGGCAAAAAGAAAGCTTTACTGG
>NW_016690233.1:1586894-1638171 GCF_001604755.1 Lepidothrix coronata | reverse complement strand
ACAGGACCATCCCCAAGAGTCACACCATGTGCCTGAGAGTATTGTCGAAAAGCTTCTTGAACTCAGACAGGCTTGGTGCTGTGATCACTTCCCTGGAGAGCCTGTTCCAGTGCCCAACCACCCTCTGAGTGAAGAACCTTCGCCTAATGTCCAGCCTAAACCTCCCCTTACACAACTTCAGGCCATTCCCTCAGGTCCTGTCACTGGTCACCACAAAGCAGATCAGTGCCTGCCCCTCCTCTTCCCCTCATGAGGAAGTTGTAGACTGAAATGAGGTCTCCCTTCAGTCTCCTCTTCTCCAAGCTGAACAGTCCAGATGACCTCAGCTGCTTCTCATATGGCTTCCCCTCAAGGCCCTTCACCATCTTCATTGCCCTCCTTTGGACATTTTCTAAGAGCTTAATATCTTTTGTATACTGTGGTGCCCAAAACTGCACACAGTATTCAAGGGGAGGCTGCACCAGTGCAGAGAAGAGCAGGACAATCTCTTCCCTCGACCAGCTGGTGATGCTTTGCCTGGTGCCCCACAGGACATGGTTTGCCCTCCTGGCTGCCAGGGCACTGCTGACTCATGTTCAACTTGCCATCGACCAGGACCCCCAGGTCCCTCACTGTGGCACTGCTTTCCAGCATCTCATTCCCCAGTCTGGACGTACATCCAGGAGTATGAAAAGACTTCATAAATATTTTGAGAACTGACATATTTCCGAAATTGTGTTTGTTTTTTTTTTTAACTGTACGACCTATATAGAATAAGTGATAGAGCAAGGCAAAAAGAAAGCTTTACTGGCACAATCTTTATATAACTCTCTAGTGTCATCCATTTCTATACATTTTTAATGAAAAATGGAATATAAATTGGATTTTATTGCCTTTTTGAAAACACAGCGTATGTAATTTTGTTCAGCCTTATATTCTCCGAAATGCAAGATCAAACTCTCATATTTTCTTTCTAAAGATCCTTTCAAAAAAAAGCTCAGTGGTGGAAAATATCTTTCAGAAACTGTTTTTGTAAAGGGAAGATTTTAAAGAGTTTGAGTCTTTGCCATGTTAACATATCTTGTTGTTAATACCGTAGCATTTTCATGTAAAATAGTGATAAAGAAAATATTCTTTATTTCTCAGCATTTTTTTCTTCTGTGAGAACAGATTGCTATTCTCCTGTCTGCACTGAACTTGCACCAGCTGTATCAGAAATTCAGCACAGGAAAAGAAAAAAGGTCATTTACACTGCATATCCAAGAGCAGAGAGCAGTTCTCAAGTCTTTGGCTAGAGATGATCAATATAAAAAAGAGTTAGTTTCAGGTTATGTAATATTAGATGATGGGGTCACATATTAGGAGTTATTCTAAAAATAAAAAGGTATATAAAGAAGAAAGGACTGTGATGTACTTTCCTAGCCCTAAGTTTTGCAAGCTAAAGGTACTGCTTTTCAAAGTCCAACCTGACAGAATTTTCTAAAATATCACATTTTGATGCTTTAGCTTAAAGCTTGACACTTTATAAAACTGATTTTCTAGAGTATGTCCTTTTAAACAATGACTATTTTTCAGATTTCTGTACAAGAGTTTACAAGTTTACAGTAGGTTTAACTTACATTTGGACATATAGCTTCTTTGAGGCCTAATATATTTCTAAAAGACCCTCAGCTGGAAGTAATAGCAGCTGCTAAAGTTCTATTGCACAGAAGAGAATATGATCAGGGTAATATAAATGGAATAAAGCTGCTAGGAGTCTTGCTCATCTTCTCCCTACTCAAGGCCTTTTCCCCCTGAGGAACTTGAGAAAGGGAAAAAAAAGTAAGGTAGGGAGACAAAAATATTGTACAAAAATGGAAGGGTTTATATAGTAAAATATGTTTCGCCATGGAAAATATCACAGTTTTCCTTTGGGGAAAAAAAAATAAAAACTCCCCTGATAGAAGAGCATATATCAATTGAAATATTTTGAAATATCTTGTGGCCACAGAACCTCAGGGTAGAGATTTGGTTATCCTTATCTTGATTCCCTGACAGCATCACCAGTTCAGTGACTCAGAGGCACAGTATGATGGCTGTGAGGGACTGTCTTCCCTCATGGTGCTTTATGGAAAGCGTGGTCTAATTTGGAGGTCCATACTATAGAATAAAATGGGACTGTGACTCACTTCCCTGTAATGGCCTTGAGTAGCCATAAAAACCTTCGCAAGTTGATGTGTATCTTTTGGTTTTTTAGCCAGCATAATAATTTTTTACTTTTGTCTAAAAGAAAAGTTTCATGGAAAAAGTTCTATATTTTCATTCTTAGTCTTGTCTCAGGTTCTTGTTATTTGGGTGCATCTTTGCCATTCATGGCATTCAAATGTCCTGGTTTTTTGTGACTTTATTTTCCTGGTGACCACTGACATTACCCTGCTCACATCACCCAGATGCTCTCTTCTGCATTAGAAATTTGTCCTTACAGTAGTATCTATGAAGAAAAGAAAAAGCACAGTGGGAAAGCGATTTGCAAAGACTGACAAAACACTAAAGCAATATTTCACACAACCCTCAGATCACAAAAGAGAACAGAATTTCTGGAGGGAGTAGTAGCCATCTAACTAATTACTTTAAGCAAAAAACCGCACCGTCAAGGTCAGCCTAGAAACACAGTGAGGCAGGGTATATTTTATTACAAGGAACCTCTCAGTGTTTTAATTTGATTATGTTATTAGTTCCATGTAAGTGTATTAACTGAAAAGGCACGATTAGCTGAATAAATTTCAGAAGGGATGTGAAGGCTGGTGTCAGCAGTTGGAATCCAGACACTGGTTTTTCCCTATGAAGGCAAGAAGTCAAAATTTAAGGTGCCCCAGAAAAGTTACCTAGAAAAAGTCTATTATGGGAAAGGAACACTTATGTGATTTCTGCTTGTCCAGACAGAGGAAAACCCTCTTTGATCAAATGATAAGAAAAAGGATAGATATCAGTCTTTTGAAGGTCAAGTTAACCTTTGAAAATTAACCTGGAGAATATAGTTCTAAAAAAATTTTCAATAGCATGGTCGTGAGGCCTTATCTGAAAAATCGTTGTACACTGACAACTAAGGTTCACATAAAAACAAACAAATAAACAACAACACCAAAACAAAACAAAAAAATCCATGCAAAACCTTCCAAAGTACACAAGATTTATTTTGATATTTTCACTATAAAGAAAGTTGATTCTGCTTCAGGGTATATTTGAAGACCTGAAAGGTAAGATTGAAATGTCTTTAGAGCACCATCATATTCTTTTGAACACTTTAAAGACAAACACTTCAACCGTGCTCCCATGAACCCAGATATTCCTTCTTTCTTTTTCCCTTCGCCTCTCCTTGCACCTCTGGGCATTCATCTGCTCTTTATGTTGCTCTTAGAATTTGAGCTAATCTCTGATCTTAAATGTTGTAGCTGCAGAAAGAAGAAGCTGAGAACAGAATTAGAGAGACTACATCTGTCTGGATACCAAATGGAAAATAGTGGCTGGGCACAATGTCAGAAAAAGTATTTTTCAGGGATGCAGAGGAAGAAAAGTTGAACCTATGCAGCAGTGCATATGTGTATAACTGGTGTGTTTGTGTTCCTAGGGTGAGGAATGTCTCCTGCTGTGAACCAGGCATTGATGTTCTTTGACTTCCTATTTGCAAGGAGTCAGGACTGCTCAACCTTGGTGCTGCTGGCAGAGACCATGTTCCCATACAAGCCTGCGCTGCAGAACTTGCAGAAGGAAAAGCAAGGCAGAATAGGGTGATGTGGTAAGAAAATACTCTCCCTGAACATAGGAGAGCTCTCTGAGGGAAGGAGGCAAGCACTCATGATGAGAAGCCTGGGAGAGAAACTGGTGTCCCTGGGCCATCAGAGCTGACAACAGTTCTGTCCCTCCAGCTCAGCAGGCTGTTTCTAGCTGTGATGTGAGCAAACCTAGCTCCAAATACTTCCTAATGGCCAGGACCTGGTGTAAGATTTTTCTGCAAAAGGCTCTGTTCCCACTTTTCTGAGTGGTGAGAGAACATGTCAGGAGGGATTCTTTGTCTCTTTTAAGTTTAATGTGAAGGGCTATAAGTGAATCACACACTTAGAATCTCTTTCATGATGGCACAAATCACAAGTGTCTGCCCCTCTGATCTTCTTTTCCCTTCCTGTTTCTTCTGGATGAGCTGGCTTTTTCATTTCAATGCAGAAAGAATGAAATCCATGCTACCTGTTTCAGTACCCTGATTTTGTCCCATTTTTACTTTCATTCCAGTTATCCTGTTTTCAGGAAAAAAAATACAATTAAGTGATTTCTTTTACCAGTTTTAGAGACATGTATTTTAAGAAATGGTTGATTTGGACCTTGGTTATGCAATATGTGAGACAAACACCTAGAAAAGAAGAAATTGGTTTCCTTTGAACTTGATTGCCTCTGTCCAAGAAGAAGTGTTTTGGGAGATGATGATACCAAGTTAGTTTTGCATCCATCAGATATATAACTTTGACATTTATGTTTACCTATTGAAATCTGTGAAAGGCTGGGACTAGAGTATAAAAGATGAATGAAAAGCAAAGCAAAGCTGTAGAAACAGAAAAAATGCACCAATAATAGTACTGTGTTAGTGCCTAAAGGAAGAGTGTGTGTGTATGCCAAACTATGTATTTAAAAAGTTTAAAAATAGCTCACATGATCATGTTTTGGTCTCTGGGGATGCAAAGAAAAAAATTCCTTGGATCTCTCTGTCAGCCTATGAAATATTGGGCAGGAAGACATCATTGGTAGCTAAACTGAAGTCATGAGTTTACCAACAAAAAGATTGTTCCACAAGATCTCACTGTTTTAGGAAATAGTTGTCATCACTAGCATAAGACCTTATTTATAGAACTAACTAAACACTTTGTTACAACACAGGAAGTTCTTGTAGTCTGTGTGTTTATTGCAACTGCTATGGTATATATAAATTGAACTAAAAGCACATCAGTTACTGTTATGAATAGAACACATCAAACTCAGTATGAATTACATTTATTATAAACTTTGCTGTTGTATGGAATAACAAATTACAAAAATCTCCAGAGTGAAATTATTTGATATCCCTCCCTCAGCCAGTGATTCTTTCAATAGCTTATTTTAAGCTTAGTTATTAAACTCTAAAGCAAACACTTGACTGATATTTTTGGACCATAGGGAGAGCAGGCTGTAAGGAGTTACAGCTGTGAGAAAAGGTTCTCTGAACTGGCCTCTAACTGTGTTTCAAGCTTGCCAAAACATATAGGATATTGTCAAATGTCCTTTTCTATCTCAGTGGGAAGTGAGAATGAGACTTTGACAGTTTCAAAACAGTCCATCATTACATAAGGGGAGGAAGGTAAGGTGCTGCTCCAGGACATTATTCCACGGTCAAGACAGTAGACAGAAATAGCCATCGCTAAAGTGCAATTCAGTAAGCCTATACTAATAGTCTGAATTCTACTAAATTACTCCTAGAAGTGTTTATTGGCTTTCACTGATTATAAGGAGAGGCCAGATTCCTACAATTAGACTGACTTGGGTAGATTCTCCCCACACATCCCTCTGGAAACCAGTGTTCTCTTTGCTGTTGACCACCGTAATCTAACACACAAGAGCACAGATGAGCGTGCTCATGGCAGCTTTAATTATTGGCATTTTGTAGATTCTGTGAGATCCTAGTCACACAGATCCAAGGCACTTAGTAGTAGTAGCAGTATTAATATTGGTATAATTTGTTTTAATCTTAGTGGGGAAGCTCCAAAAATAAGACTATTGTTTTGTTTGTCTTTTTGCGGGCTCACTAAGTTAGGCTTTTGAGTCATGTACAGCTTAAGAGGAGGTTGAGACCTGTTGATATGGGAACAAATCTGAATTTCCAAATAGGGGAAATAGCAGGCTAGAAGACGTAATGAGGTGGTTGTTAATGGATCTCAGTTGAATGTTCAGCCAGTTCTTATTCTTCAACAGAGCATTTGGGAATTAGTTGTCATCGTCCACTTGTAAAGCACTACTAGATGTCTTCCTCTCAGGCCTCGTAGAGACCTGAGGTTTTGATATGCGGTTTGTGAGCAATGGTAGCGCCTCCTGCACTGCAGAGTATGCTAATGATTTCAGAAATGCCATGCTGGTTTGTATAAGCTCTACCACAGAAATATTATTAGTAACATGCTATTAAACTATGAAACAAAGATCATTTTGTCTGCCTAATCAAATTCTGACAGGTTCAGGAATTTGTTCCTTTTCAGTCCTGATACTGTGTCCAGGACTTAGGGTGGGTTTGTCTTAGCAGGAAATGTGGCAGGAGCATCTCAGAAAATATTCCATGCAACAGTGAGCATATTACTGAAGTAAATGACATGATCAAGTGCCTCTCCTATAATTTTCTTTCTCATGGATTTTCTGGATCAGCTAACAATGCAAATGTTATTGATATCGTTTGCACATTACCATTCCTGCACAGACAGTTTGCTCAAATTTTTCAAGATTTTAATCTAACAGCTTATACTTTGGCATAATTCCCATTAAGATGTATGTATATAGTATCTGAATAATGATTGAAGGATTGGGCATGCAAATGAGAGCCGATGAGTTGCTACTTGTAGTAATGACACTCACTGTTCTTTTATCCTCAACCACATGGCATCAGATGCTGCCTTTACAAAGCAGTCTTGGCTTTGTTAAGCAGGAGATAATCTGAAACCTCTTTTTTTAACCATCTGTTCTTTGCTGAAGCCTTGTGAGTTGCCCTGGTGTCATTGCTCTGACTCTTCTTACAACACTTTGAATTCCTCGTGCATCTTTAGACTTCAAAGAGAAGCACATGGGGCTACATGATGTACATTTGTCTATTAGACACTGCCCTTTTTTTTAGCAGTTCTTTCTGCTTATGCCTCTGATGTTTCTGTTTGCTTTTCTGCCATATAAGAAGAGTGATACCTACAGTGTTATGAACTGCAAGAATATTTAGTCCATACACATGCTTACTATACCTCAGCACGTTTCTTCTGGGAATAATTAGATCCTCCATACTTTGGAGAAGCTGTTTGCAGATCATGGTTATCAGAACTAGATCAATTCAATTAATGCTCAAAGAAAATTGCTAATATTTCTTCTGTATTATCGCTTGGAAAGCCAAAAATATCTTCCCACTGCAATAATACATCACTGTGTTAATGTGAAATGTGAGAGAAAATGTTTTTTCCCGTTGCCTAATCTAATGTCAGCACTGTTAAGAACTGATAGCAGCAGCTGCCGGAAGCAGCCATTTGTAGAACACAATATCAAATTTTATCAAACCTGCAAAATCAGAAGCTATGTTGTGTAACGAGACTCTTGAAAAAGTATAGCAACAATGATGCAAAGCCCATGCCAGCATTAGGGCAGGTCGGAGGCCTATCAGATGGACAGCGATTATAGGAAGTGGTATACCACTGGTCCAATTGAAAAATGCAAACATTATGACTTGGTCCTCGGGCTGTATAGCTGCATCCAATATTTGAACCACTGGAACAGCCTGGGTGTTAGCAATGTGGAAAATCTGACTCATGATTGTCTGAGATCCCAAAGCAAGGTTTGGAATGAAACCTGTATTTGTCTAAGGATATATTTCTTGGCAGCATTAGCACGAATTATCTGCTTTCAAGTTCATCTCTACAGTAACAATAAAAATTTTATGTCAGAGATCACCCAGAACGTTTTTCAGGAAAAGCAAATTAAATTCCATTTTAAAATTAATACCTATTAAATAGTCACAGAGATATCTTCTAGAAGAAGATATAAAAGCCCTTGCAAGGAAACATTTATTAGTTTTGAAAACTTGTAATGATTTAGTGCTAGATCACACATCTGTAAGCAGCACAGACTGTACTTGCAGTGTGGGAGACTGTGCTGTGGAAAGCAGCAGCCTGGGAAAAGACTCAGCTGAATAAGTAGCAGTCAATTATGGCTGAGGGAGTTAACATGCACAGAGAAAGTACAACTGAGGAGGAGTACAGATCTGGTATTGCTTCTCTGTAGGGAAGCAATGAAGCATGGGGATCCCAGGGTCCATTTTGTGGCCAAGAACTGCAAGGAGATGCAGTCAAGGGCTCCCTAAATGACCTGCAGTGTGATTCCAGTGAAGCTCTTTTTACAGTGAAAATAATGAACTCACCCAATTTAGCTAACTTGAGAGAAATTTTAAGAACCACTTGATAACAGATTTTAAGTGTTTCCATTGGGGTGAAGTCAGATCAGTTCAGAGTGAGATTATTCAACCCATTCTTAGCAGCGAGGATAAGAGAATATTGGAAGTCAAAGGTGTAATGCAAGAGTAGCTTTGGAAAATCCTGAGATCTGTATTATTGCAGGACTGTGTGAAAAGAGCCTTTCCTGGCCTTACAATATGTGGCTATATTCTCCTCATTCTTCTCAATTTCAGTTAAAAGATTTGCTGCTGCTCTTTGTAGAGAAAAATTATTTGTTCTGTTTTTCAAACCCAGAAGCACAGAGTTGAAATGGACTCATCATTAAATTTAGACACTGCTGTTTTCTGCCTTTCAGATACTGGGACTTTCATCTTGTTTTCATGAAACACTCACCTACTTAAAGGTACTTGGGAATTAAATCTCAGTGGGATGTATTCCATGCTGAATAAGCATATTTGCACATGGAGTAGCTCTGTCTGCAGACACATCTGGAGAACATTTCAATTCAATTTAATATTGTGAAGTTATGTCTAAATGTCGACATATTTTAGGCATATATTCGTATTCTCTGAAGGATTTTTTTTCTGTCAAGGTAGAATAGCCATAATTTAAAAGTACAGTGGAGTCCCTCTCTGATCCTCCCTGGCATTTTCAGTCTGTGTCAGTCTGTTCCACAGTGCCAGTGAGAATATTAGGGTAAAACTGTAACAGTGCCACATGGGTCTGGTTCTGACCTGCTGCTTGAGACAGTGCCCAGCTGTACTAAGGTGGTGAGAAGTGGCTGAGCATTGAGCTACAGCAGAGCTTTGCTTTATAGAAACCAAAAGATAAATCAGAAGGCAAGAAGCTAATTCAAATGCTTTTCTTATAGCCATCTGAATTACAGTGTTTTCCACAAGCAGTTTTTTCCAAAACTTTTTTGTTCTGTCATCACACAGTTTTAAAGGAAATGGGTTTGGTTTGGTTTATATATGTTACTTATATTTTAAATATTTTGAACTAATTGTATTTGCAACCATGAATATTTACTTAATAAAGTAAAACGTAAAGGAATGGAGTATTTAAGAAAAACTTCAAAACTCCAGTAATAATCCTAAATGTCATCAATACTGAAATAAGGTCAAGTCAAGGTTTTCCCCTTTATTTTCCAGAGAATTATTCCTTCCTGTTCTTTTGTCTTATGAAGTAGTATGCCATCCACCTACTTCAGCATCTTAATGTAACCTGCCTAATCACTTGCAGATGAACAGGGAAGGTGTTTTGATTCCAATGGCACTATAGAAACAAATTAGCAGGAGCTTGTGATGTTCACAAAAGCAGGATTTCCCTACAAGGTTTTATATGAAAAGCTAATACAGCTCCTTCCATCCCAGAGCAGAATACCTTCCTCATTAATCTGCCTTCTCTTCAGCTTAATAAAACTTAGCAGTCACATAATGCTTTGCATCCTCCAAGCACTGTACCTAAATTAAGATTCCTATTTAGTGGTTAGTAACAGTCCAAGGCCTGCTAAGGGAGTGCTGATAGCAATCATAAGTAAAAGTGTTTGTAAGTTAGAAAAAAAAAAGGAGAGGCAAAAAAAGGGGGGACAAAGAAGAAAAATAAAAATTAGAATCTTAAAATAATACCCACAATTTTAGAGGACTCTTGTTTTTTCCTCTTTTACAGTGGTTAGATGTCACATTGATAAATACTTTAGTACCTCCAAAGTAGATCATCAATAGGTCATAATTTTACCTGAATATTGCATCTGAAAAAGCCACAGGACAATAGTTTTTATGTAGTCATTTCCCTTATGCTTCTCTGGGTCATTTGGTGACTTTTGCTAAGTCTATATTATCAAGTAATGTAAACAAGTAAGATCTATAGAAATAACAGTAGATGTTTAGGGCCCAACATCTGCAATATGTACATTTCAGCGGTTTTATATTAGGATTAAACTTGTCCGGTGATCTGAATGTCCTTTACAGCTGGAGTGCATTAAGTGTACTTCCAAGGGCACACCTTCCAGTTTAGTTTCATCCAGAAGGAATCCAGGTCATGCACTCTGAGATCCTTTTGTGGTGCAAATCAAAGCACAACAAAAAGAGATAATAGGCAATTTACTTCAAAACCTCACTCTCCCTCTAACACCAACATAGACACCCCTCTGGAACTCAGATGGAATGTACTGTCTCTAACCCAACAAAAGATCCTGTACTGGCCCACACTGAGGAGACCATATAACATTTTGAAGCCCTGAATGGCTTGTTTTCAGCAGAAAGGAATATTCTTATTTCATTACAGTGCAAGCAGCAGCTAGAAATAGAGGTGGAAGACCTGGAATGAAAGACATTGATTTAATAAAGTATTTAAGGATGTACAGTTCCTAGAGCTCACATTATTTAGTTCTTTGCTGAATCTGAGCCCCTGAAATTTCAGACTCATAAAGGCTAGGGTATGTACAATAATATTTTTCTGTGGTAGTCCTCAGCTATCTATTCCTACTGTGAATTTTGTCATATGTTGCATATGTATACCAACATGGAGCCTTCTGGGTCAATGTGCTGTCTGCAGCAGTGTTAAGCTTTCCCCAGAGTAAGGTAGGGGCACCCTCCACAATAGATGGCTGTGTAAAACCGTCCCCAGTATGAGGTCTCCAGTCCTAATTTAAGTGAGAGAGGTCAGATTTTGAGCTAATACATGATTAACACCTATTCTAGAGTGCTAACAATAGCAGTTCTAACTTTGGGTACAATCCAGATTTTAATGGTGTGTTTAAGATCCATCCCTAGCAAGAGTCACCAGGGGCCAGTAGACTCTGTCTAGACATACATCTAGACAAGAGTCGTCAGTCAGTGACTGGCACATCATGGAGATT
The DNA here is from genome assembly GCF_001604755.1 of Lepidothrix coronata. NCBI lineage: Eukaryota > Metazoa > Chordata > Aves > Passeriformes > Pipridae > Lepidothrix > Lepidothrix coronata. Next base: position 1,627,140 of record NW_016690233.1, on the reverse strand, counting down.
GTCCAAACACAGTCAGAAACATGCATATGAGGGATAGCCAGCTAAAAGAGTATATAATTATTGACAATAAATATAGATAATCATCAAAAAGAGAGAAGAGGAATTTAATGTTAACTTAACTTAAAAAAATTAATTTAATTACATGATAAAGTTGTATTGAGTTTTATGAGACTGGAAATCTCATAAACTGCTCCTAAGGAAGACGCTTTTTCTCATTGTTTAATTTAAAGCTGGGTAATAACCTGAGGCATGGGGCTTCTATCCTTTCCAACTATTTTTTTCATTTACAGTTTATAAGCCAGTAACTTTCCATGGTCTCATCCATGCAAATGTTCAATCCCTTTTTGAGTCATGCTGAACTGCTGGCTGTGTTGCTGCCTCACGAGAAGATGTTCTACAGGTCAAGCGAAAAAAAACACATTTCCTTTTACTGGTTTTACATCTGCTGCCTTTCCCCAGATGTCCACCTGTTACAATAAAGCAGTGGAGAAAGTACAGAGCAGTGTTTGATTTATCACTTGACTGCTCCTCATTAGTTTGCATGTCTCTATTTTGCACTTTCTTATTTATCTTCTCTTTATCTTACAGTAAAATAAAGTCATATTTATTTTTCATTTTTTCTCAGTTCGTGAAAGTCATTTTCTCTGGAACCACCTTTTCACTGTTATGTCATTTTTGCTGCAGGAAAACCAGAACTCAGCACGTGACTTCAGATGAGGTACTTGTCTCTACAGAATCAATCATCCATAAAAGCCACGATCAAATAACTCCACAAAAGTTCCTAATCCTTGCATAGATCTGCTGGCTCACACAATCTTCATCTTCCTCTCAGGCTGCTCTTGTCAGTGTTATCACTGACCTTAATATCTCTTTCCCTTCACACAGCCCAAGACCTATAATTGTCTTGCTCCACCATATCCTCACCTGCTCCCTTGTTTCTCTATGGCTTTAATTAACCTTCTTGGCACTCTCTGACCATTTGCCCTTGTATTTTATCAGAGGGGATGAACTGCCAGAGATTTTAGCCCCGTCTCTCCCCAACAACATATATATCCTGTTACCCTCATCAGCTGCTAGCTGTAGAATCACTCCAATGGTTTTAGTCCCAGTTTGCATATCTTATATTTAGTCTTCCCCTCTCTGACCAATTTCCTCCTCTGTAACTCCTAAAAGTAGCTTCTTTTCTACCCAGGTCACTGTTTCTCTTCACACTTGAATATCCTCCCGCTTTCTTCCATTTTCCTCGTTGTTCTTTTGCTGTTCTACATTCACGAAACCTGCTTCTCCCTCTGTATAGCTCAGGTGCCTGAGAGACAGTCACAGAAAGGACAAAATACCTCTCAAACGTGGTATCCATTTCTTTCTGGTACTCCATGTGCTCAGCTGATCTCTGGTTATACCAGTGACATCCCTGTGCCTTATGCTGGTGAGAAGAATGAACTTTGCTGTGTGAGGAGAGGATATGGGGTTCAGACAGCATCAGGATCTGAAAGAGATTCAAGAATGTGTCTTTTAGAGTGTGTGAAAAACAATTTTTAAAAGTTCTTTTTGGTTAAATTTCCATTGGGATGTAAGCTCTTGTCCCATAGAATAGCTTTTCTACTGCTCAAAGAAAATGTCACCAATGATTTTTTAACAGGGATCAAATCACTTATTATTTCGCCCAGCTTTAACCTCAATGCAGGCTGAACTGTTTCTGAAAGAGAGAAAAGGTCAAGATCCGTTATTAATAATGAAAAGAAAGACTTACAGTGAAAGATCTGAATAGAGGAAAATAAAGGAAATAAAGGAAAATGTAAAGCACAGTCACAGTATAAAAACTGTAATTCAGAACTTGAACTGGAAAAAAATTTACAAACTCAAGTGAAATGCTTTTATATTCTCAGAGAAACATTTATTGAATGCAATTACTTAAATGCAATGAAATTATTCAGTTAGTCTCCCTGAAGCACTTAACCATCACTAGAATTAAATTGAGAGATTTAAAGATTGCTTTTTGATACTTGTTTGTTAAAATCAATAAGTTCTTGAGGCAAGTTTAGGTTCTGAAGGAGTTAACTCTTCCAGAGCAAAAATATTCCATCAAACCCAGAACAAAATGGCAACCACCTCATCTATTCCTCATTTTTTCTCATTATAAACCCCAGCATTAACACCAACTCCTTGTTCCAAACTTCACACTACTGTACAAGTTGATAATAAGCCTTTATGCAAGGATAGGCTGTTTAAAAACCTTCAGTTTTTACATAGCTATCAATGTAGATAATTCCTCTGTGGTTATATCATTAATGTATTTGAGGAAACAGCAAACTTACATACGCAGAATGGGTTATGAGAACCAATAGCCTGTCTTCAGTGCAGTCCCATTCCTCAGAGACAGTGTACTTCTGCTGTGACATAAAAGGTTGATATTTTTTAGATGAAAGAGTGAATAATAAAATTTTTCATTGTAAGAAACAGCTTATCTGCATAGGATTTCTTGGCGCTTTCCACATACAGTGCTCTAGTAATATTTTTATTCAGGACTCACATTGCTCTGCATAGAGTGGTTCAGTAAATATTCATTGGGTGTCTTAATCAGGAGGTTGGAGAGGAGGTTGTTCAAGTTGAATGTTGATATCAATTTCACCTTATTTTAGATATCTATACTTTAGATGTTTGCATGTGAGATAATCCTCCTAGGACACCTTTATAATGAGTGCTTGGACTGTTTTAGTAGTCTGTCATAGAAGTGCCTGTTTCTCTCTTTAGTACTTTGAATGTTTGGTGACTGCAAGCAAAGATAAAGACATTCCTATGTAGTTAGGTGAATGCTCCCTTGCTGCTCTTCCTCTTTAGATGCTCTAGTGTCCCATGATTTCATATACAGACTTGAAATATAGATTGAAGGGGTCTGGCCTCCAAATGAGATGTGCCATTTGTCATTTTTGAAAACCTGCCCAGTTGCAGACCCTTTGGGAAAAAATACACTACGCACACTGACTTGCTATAGCTTCACAATTAAGTCTTCTGAAAACTCCTGTCCTGTGTGCAGTCCTACATTAAGTGTTTTTCAGCTGAGACTTCTTTTTTTATTCCAGTTTTTGTTGTTATAGTTCCAGTCCTGCCTGAATCCCTATGCCAAGAGTCTCTTGAAGCTCTCCAAACCAACCCCTAGCAAACAAGAATGGAGTAGTTATTTCACTGAAATTAGAAGAGAATAAGGTGTGATTAGGAAGAGCATACCAGTGCAAGCAATCTGTAGTTTGGCAGAGGGATGAAGAAAGAAAGGAAGGTCTGAACTGGCAAAGTGAAGCCATTGAGTAGAAGCTACTAGGCTGGCAAAAGAAGCTTTCCCAGGACCCATGACATTAGATTAGGAAAATTAGTGTTGACAAAGCAGGAGGGGAGATCAGGACAAAAAGTGTGGGGAAAGGATGGAAAGTGGGCGTCAATTCTGGTTCCTCCAGGGTAAGGATGAAGAGCAGAGATAGACCTGGGACAAAGAGAGGGACTAAGCTGCAGACTGGTCGCTTCCTGGCAGGGAGAGAAATAATTCCCAGGAAGAGCATCAAACTCCCTAGCCTCCTCTGTTGTCATTAAGTATCTGTGAAGCTCCTTGGCAAAGTGTGTGCCTTGTTCCCCTCCAGCATTTGGCAGCTGGAGTGATGGCCCATGGCTGCCCTCAGTTATCCTGGGTCTCCAAGTGGGCAAGGCTGCAGCATCAGCATTGCACTCCTGCTGGCCCCTGGCTGGACAGGTAGGACATGCCTCCTGAGTTCATTTGCCTCCCATCATAATGTTTTCCAAGGAGAGAAGGCTTTTCTTTCCCCCTCCCTTTTGAGAAATGAAGATCAATTGCACAGAAACAAGAAATTACATAATTATCTTGTATAAATAGAGATATGGCCCTTAAACTTATGATCACAATCTAGTTTTTCTTTTTCACTAATTCTGTCATATGTACTTAGACCATTATTATTATCTGGATTATTATCTGGATTATTATTATCTGCACTATTTCTTTAAAGCAAAGAGTTAATATCTGATGTCCCTAGTAATTTTTTATTGACAAAAATAATAACAAAATTGAGCAAAGATGGTGATATTTGTCCCACAGAGCTGTATGGAGATAGATCTTTACCCTTGGATCTTCCAAAGTTTCTTGGAAAAATTATTTCTTTTTTTTTCTTAATTTTAAGAAGTCACCTTATTGAAGATGGAGATCTGCAAATGTGGAATCATAAAGGGTGGAACATCTGACAGACTCATCATACCTTGCACCAAGATTGTTGTGGATGGTGCAAGGTGGATCTGTCAAAATGCTTGTTGCCTGAAGGCTGGCTGCAACCCTGACTACATCTCTGTATAAAAGTTCTCCTTAGAGAACTTGGGCCTATGTGGACCTTTGAAGGCAGTGTGGGCCTCAGCATCCTTTCCTGTAATAAGAGGTTTTATGGAATTGCTATGGCTACATTTGCCATGGTCTCCTAATGCCACAATGTTTAGGTTTTGTTTCTTTTTTTTTCTTTTCTTTTTCCTGAAAACTCTTTAGTCATGTGGGGAAAAGTAACTAAACAACCAACCCAAACAGGACTGGAACAATGAAGAAGCCCCTGAGGTGACCAGAGCTTGACAAAGGCAGCAGAAATGATGAAAGGCTCAAGGACTCTGCTTTGCATTCTGCTCTCATCCAGAGTCTCCTAAGGAGACTAGCTGTGAAGGATCCTGGGAAGATGCGCCCTGTTTGTGAATGAAGAGCAGTTCTTTCCATTTACAGCTGCTTCGGTTCATTTCCCTACATAAGCACAAAAATAACCACTTTGGATCTTTAGTGAAGGGAGGGGGAGAAAAAAACCTGCTCACAGAATTAACTCAAGGAAAGAAAGCCAGGTGCCATCTTAGCATTATATCCAAATGAGATGCAGCTGTTTAAATGTAAATGTTAAACAAGAGAGAAGAATGCCTTAATTAGCCCTCAAAAGGAGACAGGAAAGCTGTAAGAATGCACCTGACACTAAGCAGTATGAGATAAACTCATTCCAGCTGTCACTGAACTGACTGTTTGAAGGCAGAGCAATGCTATTTTGTGCAAACAATGTAAAGCGCTTAGGGAACTGCAATTAGCATCAATATGCATAGTGTAAGTGAATGCAGCCTGCTGGTGTTTACTTAGCTTTGAATTGCTAGGGTTTGGAGTAAAAAAATAAAATTAGTAATGCATTACACAGTGGAGATTTTATTCCAGGCTTTTGTACATTACTGAGAAAAAGGCACAGGAGAGTGAAAAGAAGGGAAGCCATCAATCTGACTTTAAAAGAAGATATGATACTCAAAGGTCATTCTGAGTTTTCTCCTTCCTATTTGAGCAATAAAATGTACAGATTGGATCTATGAGAAAAATTTTCAGACAAGCTGTCCATCGCATAAATATAGCTGAAGTGTTCCATGGAGTGTTTCAATGTTACATATCTTGCTAGGTGGAAAAAGTAAAGGTCTGGGTTTTTTAATTTTTTAAAACATACACAAAAAGCAGAATCAAGTTTATTCATTATAATCAAAATCTCTAGTTTACTTTATGTCTTTATATGTAGAATAATACATATAAATTACCAGTATATATAAGTTAATGATATGCTAGTGCATACAAGAAACTGAGATATATAGAAATACTGTTCTACCAAATATATTCTTGTACAGGACATAGTCTCCTCTGAACAACCTTGACTGTAAGCCAAATTTTTCTGTGTTTCTATACTCATGGGAGTTCACCTCAATACTCAAGGTTTTCTTATCTAATCTCTCACCATATTTGCTTTATTAAAGCTGATGTGTCATGCAGTGGGATGAAGCTGTGCATAAAAGGCCTTCATTAATTTTTGCCAGATCTTCTGTAAATAAATACCACTTAAGGAAAAGTAAAACCCAAAAGGGACTGAATCTACAAGTTAGAGATTTATGAAATGACTAAAATAAAAATCCAAATCTAAAAAGATTTTGACAGGAATAAGAAGCAAGCATGTGAAAGGCCTTCTAAAGTATAGTTTAAATGTATCACCTATTTTGATTCAAAGCAAATGTTTTGATCCATTAGGCAAGACTCAAGCTAAATCTTTTGAAGTTGCAGAAGAGGAACCCTCTAAGGAGCCTTAAGGTGCATGAGTCATTTGGACATGATGAGTTGTGTCTGTGGGTCCTGTGGAGACTGGCACAAGAAGTACCTAGGCTACTATCCATTGTATTTGAAAACTGGTGGCAAAGTTCACACAAACTGGAAATAGGGAAGCATAATTCTCATTTTTAAAAAGGGAAAAGATCATGGAGCACATGCTCCTGGAAACTATTTGAAAGCACAAAGAAAATAAGGAGGTGATTGGTGCCAGCCAACATGAATTTACGAAGGGAAAACTGTACCTGACAAATTTGATGTGCTTTTGTAACAGGGCTACAGCATTGGTGGATAAAGAAAGAGCAACTGGCATCATCTACATGGACTTGTGTAAAGCATTTGACATTTTCCTGCATGACATCCTTGTCTCTAAACTGGAAAGACATGGATTTAACGGATTGACTACTTAGTGACTAAGGAATTGCCTGGATGGTTGCATTCAAAGAGTTGTGGTCAATGGCTTGATGCCCAAGCAGAGGCAAGTGATGAGTGGTGTTCCTAGGGGGTCAGTACTGTGACCAGCACCGTTCAACATGTTTGTGTAGCAACATGGACAGTGGGGACTGAGTACACTCTCAGCAAGTCTGATGATGACACCAAGCTGTGTGCTGATGTCGATACACTGGAGGGAAGGGATGCCATCCAGAGGGACCTTGACAGGCTGAGAGATGGATGTGTGCAAACCTCATGAAGTTCAAAAAGGCCAAGTGCAAGGTCCTGCACCTGGGTCTGAGCAATCTCAAACACAAGTACAGGCTGGGCAGAGAATGGATTGAGAGCAGCCCCGGGGAGAAGGACTTGGGGGATGTTGGTGGATAAGAAGCTCAACATCACTCGGCAGTGTGTGCTTGCAGCCTCAAAAGCCAACTATGTCCTGGACTGCATCAAAAGAAGCATGGCCAGCAGGTCAAGGGAGGTGATTAGGAAAAAAATTCTTTACTGTGAGGTTGGTGAAACACTGGAAAAAGATGCCCAGAAAAGTTGTGGATGCTCCATCCCTGGAAGTGTTTAAAGGATAGAGCTTTGAGTAACCTGGTCCAGTGAAGGGTGTACTTGTCCATGGCAGGGTGTTGGAATGAGATGATCTTTAAGGCCCTTCCAACCCAGACCATTCTGTGATTCTATGATGTTATGATACTCCCTCTCTTCTCTGATGAGAACCCCCCTGGAGTACTGCATCCAGCTGTGGGGCCCCAAAAATAAGAAGGATATGGACCTGTTGGAGTGAGTCCAGAGGGCCACAAAAATGGTCACAGGGCTAGAAAACCTCTCCCATGCAGATGTGCTGAAAGATTTGGGGTGCTTCAGGCTGGAGAAGAGAAGGCTTCAGGGAAAGACCTTACAGCAGCCTTCCAGGACATAAAGGGAACATACAAGAGAGATGGAGCGGGATTTTTTACAAGGACATGTAGTGATAGGACATTCAGGAATGGCTTTAAACTGAAAAAGGGTAGGTTTAGATTAGATTTTATGGAAACATTCTCTACTGTGAGGGTGGTGAGGCACTGGAACAGGTTTCCCAGAGAAGTTGTAGATGCTCCATCCCTGAAAGTGTTCAAGAACAGGTTAGACAGTGCTTTGAGCAACCTGGTCTAGTAGAGAGCATCCCTGCCCATGGCAGGGGAGTTGGAACGAGATGATCTTTAAGTTCACTTCCAATCCAAGCCATTCTATGATTCTATGATATGATAAACCTTCTGAGACACCAGCATGGATCCAGTAGGCACAGAGCAACACTGATGAGAAATAACGACTAAATTATACTCGTCTCCTGGTCTATCATTTTAGCTCAGGCCTCTGGTGGTCTAGTGGTTAGGGTGCAGGACTCTCACCGCTGCGACCCGGGTTCGATTCCCGGCCCCCCGGGCAGATGGAGCTCGTCAGCCCTGTAAGGCAATCCATCTAAGAGAAGGTCACTCTAAACAAACCTACGTCCTGAGACCCTCACTGCCACTGTCCAAGCTTGCTCGGCCCCGGCAGATGAACCTCAGGATTAAAGGGTGGGCTCAGTTCAGCGCACGCTGTGTCTCACCTAAAAAATCCACTGCGCAGGCTCGAAGGGTTAATGACCTTTCCCAAATCTTCGCTCGCGAAGACTGGCCATTATTATCCTACCTGCTCATGAGACATGCTGTTATAGCTTGCAGCAAGTGTTACAGTTGTGGCATTTTTTTTTCCTTTGAAATTTGACAATCTCTCTCATATACACCAAGATGACAAGCCTGGAATGCAAAAAGTCATATTAACTATTGTACCTTATCAGATATGAGCAGGGGATGGGAATGAAGAGGCCAGAAACTTTTACTGTGGCACCTACACTTAAGTGCCACATCTACAGGAAACATCCATCTGTAAACACAGCAGGAGTAGACCCACTGTGATCCCAAATGCAGTATATAGTGACATTAATACTCCAGTTACTGCTTGGTTTGCAGACTTCCCGGATGAGTAAGTACTGCAAAGCATCTCTTCTGCTGTGCAACAGGGTGTCTCACTTAAGGAGAATGAGCAGTAACATTTAAGAGGCCCAGTTATTCACATATTTGTATGCAAAATGGATCCTCAGCTCTTGATTTTGTGTGGTATGTAAAAAAAAGTGCTATATTAAGTGTTCATAATATTAATAGATCTCCACATGAGGGAGCAATTGATAAGAGATAGGTAATGTCAATAGGCATATATTTCTCATTGGAAGCACAGACATAAAACTAGGGGATTTGAGTGTATATGATATCTCTTGATTGGCATGGAAAAAATGAGAAAACTGACAGCAGGCAACCTTTAACCCTATCCTACATTGTATTATGTTAGTAGTACATAAAATGCTTGGAAATACTAGAGAGAGAAAAACACTATGACTAATACTGTTAACTTTCCATTAAAGACTGAATAGGTGATGGAATTTGAAAACTGATGTTTTGGATCATATAGCTGGTTATTGGCAAAATCAGGAATGCAAATGAATTCTCCTAATTTCCTGCCAATATACCATACACTGCTGCCTTAGACAGCATGGACTTCAAGACAGACAGATATTTCATCTGGGTAAAAATGGGTTTGAACTGGAGCAAAATGCATCATTAACAAGAAACAATGGAAGGTACCAAAAAGGTACTTAGGGAAAATAGCCAACAAGATATTTCCAAAACAGTCACAGTGAGAGATATCATATCATCTATTTAGGCTTCTAGATCACAAAAAATTCCAACATTTTCCTGATGATGCATCAGAAAGTGAGAAACTTCCTTCTTTTCCAAATTAAACTTAAGAAAGTTTACTTCTGTTTGAGAATAGCTGCAATAAGGTTGGTTTGTCTGAAAAGTATGTTATTCTTATTACCACAGACGAGCCACACTGCAATGACTGCATTGTCTTTCTGTATGTTCTGTCTCCATAAACAAAGAGATCTATGCTTACCGATTTTTAGTCATTAAAAATGGCACTGTAGTCCTTCATTAGTTCTTTGTAATACCACCTTCAAAAGGAAAACATTCACATTGCTTTGTAGAAACAACCTCAAGTTTGCCAACTGCTCATGCTGGTCAGCCACAGGAGTACCCTCCAAACTTCTGTTCCTATGCTCAGCTGTCATGTCCACCCTTGAGTGTGCTTGGCCTGGCTTTCTGAAAAGGTGCTCCCAGACAGATACTCATGGATTTTGCAATCCGCCTAACCAAGACGCGATGCCAAATTATATTTTGTTGCTCTTCAGAAGCTGCAGGTTCTGTACTATTTGTGTACTGTCATATACTGATTCCTAGCAGCCAGGAAAGATGCCAGCTCTGCCTCTGAAGGCCTGACTGCTATGGAAGGATGACAAAGTGGTTGTGGCTTGCCTGTCCATGATTGTAAAAATGATGCACCCATCTGCACTGTGATGAGCCTACAGGATTGTAATCATACTATTAAAAAGTGCCCAAACGCCCCTTATAGTCAGCTAGTCCTATTTGGACACCCATCTTCTGAATACCCTGTACAGGGAGGCTACAGTGAAGTCAATAACTATACATGACCTCTTCTTACCAGGAGACCAAGCCACACAACGTCAGGACAGTACTTGCTGGTGAAGATGGGTCAGACAGAAAAACAGATGTCCTAGGCCAGACCACAGATTGCTGTTTGAGGAAACTGAAGTGGTTCCTCTGACCTGAAGCTGATAGGAGACCATGGCTACCCAAAAGACCTCTTCCAGCCCAGAATCAGCTGTCAGACCTTGGTCTTTGCCAATAGACAAGGTGCGCAGGACAGCAGGTCTCTATATATCTGTGATATCAAGAGTACAGATTGCTCTAACCACTTCTGACTTCCAGGAGCTCAGAGTTTGCTGGCCAGGAAGGATCTGACTGGATAGACACATAAACACACATATACCCTTTCCGTGGCAGACCTATGGGTTCTCTCCAAAAGAACTATATTCTGATCTGGAAGGTAAAGAAAATGTAAGTGACCATTCTTTTGCCCCGAGTGAACTGCCTTGCCAGGGCAGAGTGACACTTCATATGGGAGAACCCTCAGCCTGTTTAAGTAGAGTTGAAGAAGGTGCCAAAGCAAAGTTAATGTGATGACAAAGAAGAGTGCTACCAGTGATAGTAGCCAGGAATACTCAGGGACAATCAGCTGGCCAAAGAACCCAAATTATCAGCTATCAGAGGAGACTAGAGCTTCAGACTATTGTCCACAAAGGGAATTGTGAGGAGCAGAGGCACTGCAAGGAAGAATGGAAGATAAAATCAGTGATAGGGACAGACAAAGGCAGAGGGGTCACATCCAATATTAATAACATCTCATCTAAGGGTCTGGCATGGCTAATTTTCATGTGACGCTGTTCACTCTCTGCTGGACTTTGACAGTCTTGCTCTGGAGAAAGAGTTTCCTCCTATCACAGACCAGAGACAGAGTGGCATTTCTACTACACCTTAAGGATTCAAAATTGTTTTGAGCAATCTGGACTAGTCCAGTGTGGGTATTGTCATGCCACATTAGAGAGGATGCTCTTTTTCTACAGGTGCCCTTTTTCTATAGGTCTAGAATAAAGAAACTGATAGTTCTGAGAGAGTCTGTGGAAGATACAGATAGTGTGCTGTAAAAAAATTGCAGGCAAAATCTTGCAGAACATCTGGCATATCCAGGGACATTTCATTTGAAGCACCTGTGTGAAGCAGAAATTAAGAGCATCAGCCAGGGTTGGGGGGCAGCTCTTGAGGGTGAGAGAGTAGTTTAGATGTAGGTACTGATAACAGCAGACTCTCTTCCAGAATATTCAGCAGGGTCGTTTCCCAAATTACTACAGCTTTTTACAAGATGATGCAGTCACTATTAGATTGCAGCCTGACAGCTGGGTTTATAAATCGTTTTTCCTTGTCTACTGTATAATACACTTAGTGGCAATTACTCCTGGCTCCGTGGAGTAGTTCATGCTATTATTAAGTAACACTGGACAGATTAATTGTTATTATTTACTTCCTTCTTTGATGAACTTGAGTCCTTGGCTGGCTGATGAATGATGCAGGGCTTATCACAAATGCAACATAAAATGAAAAACATTATAGTCAAAATTTCTAATCCTTTTGTTGCCTAAAAGACTGAGGAAAAAAACCTGCAGGCCCAATTAGGTAGGAGATAAGAAAAGAAAGCAGAAAGCTTTAATGAGCCTCCATGCTCCGGAAATGCAACCTTTGTGCATGCGCCTTTGACCCAGGTGCTGCAATTTTATAATGATGTCCATTCAATCCGCGCTCATCCACCCCCCTAGTTCTGACCCGTTCCACCCCTCAGCACACCCTTCGGGAATTGAGTCTGGTTGAGTTTGGGACCCCTCTTTTATCATCTTCCTCTTTATCATAGCACGTGTGTCCAGTCCTTGGAGGCCTTCCAAAGTTCCGGGCCTGAAGGTCATTGTGCTCATGTTTATATTCTTTGGGGCAGGCGTTAAGGTGCTATCTGCAAATCTACGTTGAAAAGAAGACTAAACAGCTGAAGGACTTAACAGAATTTTGATATGGGAAGGGGATAACAGTGTTGGGAAAATGTGTAAACTACTGTGCTAAAGGGAGAGGGGTATAATACAGCTACTTTAAAATCTACATTCATTACATAACTACTTCTAAAGTCTATAAAAACTCTAAGGCAACACTTTAAAGAAAAAATCCTGATCAGAATTTAATAACAAGAACACTGGAAGATTCCTACACACTCCCTGCCTCTGAAAAAAAGTGATGGTTGTCCTAAAAAGATGCTTCAAACATGCTCCCTTTCTTTTCTCCGTGAAGCAAGTCATTGTGCTTCGAGAGTTTTGTATGCCACAGTGGAAGACAAGAAGGGGCCAAAATTAGTCCTTCACATTTCATGAGGAATGAAGGAATTGTTATCCCAGTTGGCTGTCATAGAGTAAGCATCATTGACCTCTATGTCTAAAGAAGATCTCCCAACAACATAGTGTCTTAATATAAAGGGAACAGTCAGAAATGCCCTTGAGGTGACTGTTGCTGTTGCCTTTGTGTAAAAAGTGTTTGTAAGTATTACCTAGAGTGATAGTAAGATACAGGTGTGAGTAGACTTCCAAGCTGTTGAGATATAGTGGGCTTTTGCTTTCCTAACCAGTCCATTTTTAAAGAGTAAAATCTCTATTTTTTTCATGTTTCTGCAGGACAATGGGTTTGGGGGAGTGGATAATGTGGATGTTTGCATTGTGAAGAAGACTTTGTGCTAGTTTTGAGTAGGTTGATGCATCCACACATTGCAGATAATACAGAAATAGTCTCTGGAAGTCATACAACTGTGTTATTGACAAGCTTTTGTACAATTGTAATGAAAATTACTTTTTATTTCCTGTAACCAGAGGAGCTAACTTGGGGATTTGATGGTATTACTGTCTTTACCCTCTGCAGGTTTTTTTGCTTTTTTTTTTCAGATAAACCCTCTCATCTCAGAGACATTCCTCACAAATTATAGGCAGTATAATCAATTGTGATTATTTCCTAAAACTGAAATTTGAATTGTTATTTTAAATAAAAACACAAAAAACCTGTTTTTTTTTTCCACCCTTCTATTCCTTCTGTCATAACCACCTACACACAAGACTGTGCTCGTTCCATTTCCAGTGTTCTCTCATGCAGGCAGCAGACTGAAAGAGAATGAATATATCATCCACCTATTATATATTCTTTGGCATACCATTTCAAGCAGTCTGTTTGTCAAAGCAATTAATTTGTTTAGATTTTGGAGGAATAAATGTTTATTCCGTAAGGCTTCAATCATACAACCTAGACAACCCAAAATGCTTATTTGACTTGAAATTTTGTACTCAGGCAATGGAGAGTCTGATCTTGAGATGATGGGAAATTATGATAGATGAGAAAGAGAAAATGATAACATTTCAGAATGGAAGTGAAGTTTCTACTACAACATTGACTACTGAATATTTTTTGAATGACTGAGATTTGGCTTTGGTAAACCAGAAAGTTTAGTATTAGGACTTGGCTACATTTCAGGAAATAAGTACATGAGCTAAAATAAGACTTCTTTTTTTTCTTTTTTTTTTCTTTCTGTGTCTAAACTGCAATATAAACTTTCCTTTCTGTACTCCATTATAAGAGTTTTAAATAGATGAGAAATCAACTCATCTTCTATGACATTTCCCCTTATGTGTGGGAAATACAATTGTGATGTGTGGAAAAGCTGCTAATGATGAGCCTACATCTTACATAGTGCTTTTCAGCTATTCTCAAAATAGTGTTCTCTTTGTACAGACTAAGGAATATTGAGGCAGAACCCAAAGAATCAGTATACTCAGGATTACTTAATAAACTGTTACATAAACTAAGATTGGAAATAGATCTTCTCTGAGTTAAAGAAAAAGTCAAATTAACTGTTAATGAAGATTATTAATATGGGGCATTTTAAGGAAATACTCAGGGATACTGTTGAAGATGTTATGCATAGCACAGCTATATATCTCATTCATTGTATACACAAGTGTGTGTGGATTAGTATATTTCAATGTGGTTTAGTTGGATTGAACTGTTCTTCATGTGTTACAGAACTTACATGTAGGCACTTCAAAGGCAAGATTAACACTATCTAATTTTTGTCTTAATGAGCCAGATAATTCCCTAGTATATGTAAGCACAAATCTACAGAAGGAAAAATCTCAGCCCCCTTCCCACGTCTGGCAGGGAGAATAGTTAAAGCCTGAAGCTCAAAAATGGCAAAAATCACATTAGTTTTTCTTTATCCAACATATCTTTTATTTACTATCTTCTTCGTCAGTATCCAACATTTCTTTTACATACTAACTTCTTTTTCAGTGTAGAAATCTTCAAGCTACTCATCACCTGGACTCACAGATGAAGCATTGTTACAAACTGATTTATTTGCAGATCTTCAGTGTTCATGCTCAGTTATTTCCCGAATTTTTTTCTGGTTAAAGTCTCATCTTTATAGCTAAAATTCATTTAGACTAACATGATTTTATGATTCAATTCTTACAATATCCTTTTTTCTTGCCCTAAATAAATGAAATTTGTCCTCCTGCTATCCATGCAGAATGCCACTGCAGTGATAGCCTAATATTTGCCTAAATAGCCCTTCTAATAGCTTACAACTACTGCATTAAGCATAGGTAACTTATTTCACATTCACATTCTTTCACAGACTATGCTCTCCCTAATCCTAGGGGTGTTGAGAGGCCGCATTGTCAGTTAGTTTATGCTACCAGTCTCCCTTATGCGCTAGTTACATTTTCAAACAACCATATATGTATTTTCCTCCACTTTGTGTTTCATGCTTGTAAGCAGCTCCCTTTAAACAAAGTGACTCTGTACTTACTCCCTTTATGCCTTCCTGTTTTCTTCTGTGTAAACACTTGCAGTCACCTTGCTCTGTTTTCACACCACACTGAGGTCCTAGTTTATAAGCACAGCTGAGGCCACTGCACAGTTGTCTTGGCTTTGGCAATTCTAAGAAGTGAGACTGCAGGGTCCAAGCACAGGTGGTGTGTCTAGCTGCCATGTCACCCTCCCCACCTTCAAAACTTACTAACGGAGTTAAAAACTTTTGGTGTGCAAGATTTAGTTTCACTTCTGCTCTGTGTGATGCTAAGGACTCATCCATGTTTGAGTAATTGCTGGTGCTGAAGCAATGCCAAGAAAACGTGAACTGTGCAGGTCTTTAGTGGATGTTTTGTGGGTGCAAGGAATGCAAGGCTGGACCTTTGCCAAAATCAAGGTAGTATGTACAGTGCCATAAAAAGCAACTTAGAGATTAGGCCATAGGTAATTAGTCTCATTATGGTTCCTTCACAGAAACATATTGAGCTTATTTTTCTAACTAATCTCCATTCCTTATTCTTGCCTGTATTAGTAGCACCATGACTGTGCTGTCAGAATTAGAGACTTGTAACAAAGGCTCAGCTTTGTCTATACATTCTGCAAGCATCCTCCAGCAGATGTGACTTCTGTTATCTGCTTTAGGCTGTTGTACATATTTTCCAAACAAGCACAAGTATATGACTCCCATTAATTTATAGATAACTGTCAGGGCTGGGAACTTTTCCAACAGACCTTATTATAGATGTGTTTTATCACTGGAGTTTAAATTAAAACAGCTGTAAAAGCAGTAGGATTATTCTCTCTCACACACAAAGATACAAGCATGTTCTGAACTGAGATCAATAAAGACCCCGACTTAGAGAATGTGTTGCAATTTAAGTTAATGTACATTATGGGAAAATTACAGTCTTGCTTCTGCCTGGTGTAGGATAGCCAAGAGTATGCTTTATGCATCATTTCAAGGACTAAAAATGCTACAAAAATGCAACATTTATTTAGCAGTTCATATCACTCTTTCACAGCACTTCTTCATCGGATTAAATTGCAAAAATTGGTAATTGAGTAATGTGAAGTCTGTTAAAATAGTCCATGTTTGTTGCGCCTGCACTGGAATTTCAACAGCTAACAAGAAAATGTATTGTCATGCAAAATCTCGTTCATAACAGTCTAATCCAAAAGGTCATTTGAATCAGGAATACCAGTGCTCTGCTTCAAAGCAAGGAAAAAAAAAGGAAAATGGAAAGACACAAAGGGATTTTTGCAAAATGTTTCTTGAACAAAATTTGTGAATTCAATCCTCCTGCCAGTGAAGAAAGACTGAAAGCTTCTGGAAGCTTCCTAAGCTCTCAGTCAAGTTCATGATACTATTTTGTGCCCTGAAGAAAATTGTAGCCATTTGTTTAAGCAGTGAAGTTTCCATCTGTTCTATCTTGGTTTAAAGAAGCAGTATATTTTCAAGAACCTCAGGGCAATGTTTACTGAAAACATAAAATGTCCCTGAAGTGACATCAGAGAAGCAAAATATAGGTGGCAGAATTTTCAAGCTCACAATCACAGGAAAATGCAGTTCATTTCATTCAGACACGTATGCATAATTATATCTGTATATATAAATAAAGAATAAGCAGGGACAGAAGGAGCACTGGCTTTGTTTTAAAAATAAATGACCAATTTCAGCTGACTTAGCTGTTTAACAGGGAATCTCTCTAAATAAAATAAATGCATTTTTGCTTTGTGTGACAAGCAGAAACTAAATTAAACATCAGCTTACATGTACTTTATGAAATATTGAAGTTATGTATTGCACTACATCTTTACTTAACATATATGTAATATGTATTCAGGCAATTTTGGAACAATACTGAATGTCTCAAGATAAATTCTAAAACCAGTTAATTGAGACTAATTTTATTTATAGTGTATGTCACCTACAGAAATGTTAATAAAAATAATCTAAGTGCAGCCCATGAGTGCAAGGCTTCAGATAAGAGAGAATAAAATATCTGGGTAGTTTCCTGGATTTCTGGAATTAATTGGCTGGATGGTCCAAGCAGTAGTGGTGGTCACTAGTGATGTTGCCCCAGGGCTCGGTATTGGAGCCAGCTCTGCTTAACATCTTTTACTGATGACCTGAATGAGGGGATTGAGTGTACCCTCAGCAAATTCACAGATGACACCAGCTTGGGCAGGAGTGTTGATCTCCTGAAGGGCAGGAAGACTCTGCAGAGGGATCTGGACAGGCTGCATCGATGGGCCAAGACCAATTGTATGAGGTTCAACAAGGCCAAGTGCTGAGTTCTGCCCTTGGACCACAACAACCCCATTCATGGCTACAGAATTGTGGAAGAGAGGCTGGAAATCTGCCTGACAGAAAAGGAGCTGGGGGTGGTGGCCAACAGCAGCTGAACATGAGCCAGCAGTGTGCCCAGGTGGCCAGGAAGGCCAATGGTGCTGCCAGCAGGAAGAGGGCAGTGATCGTCCCCCTGTACTTGGCACTGGTGAGGCCGCACCTTGAATCCTGTGTTCAGTTTTGGGCCCCTCACTACAGGAAAGACATTGAGGTGCTGGAGCAGGTCCAGAGAAGGGCAACAAAGCTGAGGAAGGGTCTGGAACACAAGTCTGATGATGAGGTGGCTGAGGGAGCTGGCGTTGTTTAGTCTGAAGAAAAGGAGGCTGAGGGGTCTCTACAGCTACTTGAAAGGACACTGTAGCCAGGTGTATGTCACTCTTTTCTCCCAGGTAGCAAGTCACAGGATGAGAGGAAATGGCCTCAAGTTGTTCCAGGGGGGTTTAGATTAGATATTAGGAAATAATTCTTCACTGGAAGGGTTGAAAAGCATTGGAACAGGCTTCCCAGGCAAGTGGTTTAGTCATCATCCCTGGAAGTGTTCAAAAAACTTGTGGATAATGCACTTGAAGACATGGTTCAGTGGTGAACATGGTGGTGCTGAGACTTGATGCTTTTAAAAGTCTTTTCCAACCTTAACATTTCTATGATTCTATGATTCTATGATTCTGTGATTCCGTGAGTGAAGTCTGACTCTCAAGCTAACTTTGCTTTCGTTATATTAAGAATAATATTAATTCTAATACCCTGCAGCAGTAGAAATATAAAAACATCCAGTATATTCCAAAGTCCCCAGCATTTGGGGGTCCATTAGGAACTGTTGTTGAGATATGCATTTGGGGATTTGTCTCATCCTACTGAGAGGTTGTTCACCAAGCTGCCTCATTTACCAGTAGAAAGCAATAGCCCTCTGCAGAGACAGACTTTCTGCTTGTTGACAGGCATGTAATTTTCACTACTCAGGGTATAATTCAACCCATCATATTATTATTGGTATTACTGAATAGTAAGCTCCTGATTCCCTTCTTGCGTAAATTTAGTGAGGACTACCAGTATTTAACCATGACTATGATGACTTAGTCATAAATAAGTATCCTGATGTAAAATACAACAGCAATAAAAATTACTAAGACAGAAAATCAGATTAAGTGGAACATTGCACAGGAGCCAGAGGAAAAGCTGAAGAGACTGAGTTTGAAACTAAAGTTGCACACGTTTGGAAGAAGATATTCCACCACCTTGATAGCAATCTATTTCCCACAGCTACTAATAGAGTACCTGTTTAGTGATCTAGGGAGAAAAGTGAAGGAGAGAGGAGGGGAATAGGGAGACTGGGTATATATATTTAAAGTAGGTAACTCAATGTTTGAAATAGCCTAAAAAATGTGTATAAGGATCCATCACCATCACTGCATTTACATATCCTACCAACATACAACTGTATCTTTCCCCATATCCCAGCCCAATCTGATCCCTTCACCTAGTTCTTCAGTACCAATAGTGGTCCTGGCTGCTCCTCCTGCTTCCTTCTCTGTGGTCCCCATCCTTCCTTGGTCAGTGCCACTACAAAGGAGTTAAACTGTTTTGCTAGATGCTGTTTCCTCTCTCTCCTCTTTTTTTCTTTAGGAATAGGCTCATGGGAGCAGGGGTTGAAGCTCTCTTCACCTTTTGCAATAGCCCTCCTGTCTCTTTTGCTCCTGGGCAGGCAGCAGCAGGGCAGCCAGCCAGGCGGACAGAAATTCTCCAGAGGGGGAGCTGGAAATATGTAGTGACCCACTTGCTGTTTCCAAGCTGTGTTTCCCAGTTCTCTGCTCTGCCACAGTCTGGACAATTTTAAACACTACTAAGTAGAGTTGGCATATACTATGTATATACTAGAGGGTACATCCAGCACAGTTACAAACCTGGCATGCAGCTTTAAGCTTATTCACTAAGCCAGCAAGACTGAAAAAGTTATGGTCCTTTCTTAAACCTTACATCTGTTTTTTTTTCCTGATTTTATGTATGCTATCAAGCTATGCATCCAGAGATCAGCCTAAGTCCCTAGGCTTACATATTTATATGTTTTATGGCTATGCCATACTATACCATTACCTAGTTTCTCGATAACTTCCATTAGATTTGTGCTGTACAGCAAAAGTAGTAGATAAAGGGTAAAGAAACAGTACTTGATTAAATACTTTAAAACAAATTAAAAATATTCAATCAAGACATTGTAGTTTCAGGTCTTTGAGTCCCAATAACATTGAAAGAGTTCATAGAAAAAATGGTAATAATGGAATTATATCCACATTTAAATTTACCAGCAACTGTTCTCTTTCTGCAGTTCCTCTGCATTACACATTTCCTGACATAAAAGTTATATGTTTGCCTATTTGGGGCTGTTTTGTGTGAGGTTTGGGTATGATTTGTTAAGTGGCAGTAATGTTACAAAGAGTATTGATTTTACAGTGTTTCCCATGCAGCGCTTGGCAACATTTTTAGCGATGAATGATTTGATTTTACTGGTGCAGAAGTCATAGGTCATCTTGTGTTACAGCATCATAAATGAAAGGCTTCAGTGAAGTTGCATTAGATTTAACCCACAGTAACCAAGAATGACTTTACATCTAACTGTGTCTGTTCAGACAACTAAATATACTTCAAATACTTAGAAGCTGAGCAAGTTTGACATCATTTGCAACGCTGTACAAGTCACTACATTTTGTACAGCCATGCGGGTACTAGTAGCAGTGAGATATCAAAGATGAAGTCATTGCACTGTGAGATAATCCACCAATCATCTACAAAGAATTATTGATAGTGAGGAGTTTTTCTGACAGGAGAAATAAAGTTAAGAATAAGCACTGTGGTGGGTCTGGCTGAGTAGGAGTTTATTTCCCCATAGTAGTTCTCACAGTGTCAGGCTCTGCATTGGTAGCTAGAGAAGTGTCGATAACACACCCATGTTTTGGCTACTGCTGAGCACAGCACTGTAACATTCCTTCTTCAATCGAGAGCGAGATCCTGGGAGGGGACCCAAGTAGGCCAGCTGACCCACACTGACCAAGGGGATAATCCATACCATGTGGAGAGAGCAGGATTGTGTGAGCAACCTATCCTGCGTTTCTGTAGGCCTTGGCTTGACATGGCCAGGCACAGACAGTGTAAAGTGCACAGTCATCATGGCTTCAGGCTCTGAGGCTGAAACAAAGGGAAATCTGTGCCAAAATTAAGGAGGAGTCCCAAGAGGTAAACAATGTCTTCACCTCGCGTGGACACCTCCAATAATCCAATTAGAAGCGTGTTAGCGGAGCATGTTTAGATCGTGAGCACTATCATGTAACCAATAATGTAAAAGTGATCACACGCCGGGGTATAGAAAAAGTATAAAAAGGGTAGCTTAAATAAATAAAGCGGACGTTTTGTAGATCATATTGCTCGTGTGCAATCTGTCTCTGAACCCCTCTGTCAACAATACCATATAACGTCAACCCAGATATAAAAGCTGAGGCAAGGAGCAGGACTGGAGGCACTCATTGTCTCTGATGGCTGCCTGCTGACAACTGTTATGTGTGCTGGAGCCCTGCTTCTCAGAGAAGTGGCCAACCATCGCTGCTTATGGGAAGTAGAGATTAACTGCTAGGTTCTGCTTTGTGCGCACGCACGCTGCTTTTGTTTTCTTTTTTTGGATAAATATAAACTCCCTTATTGAAACCCACGATTTGTGTTGTTTTCTTTTCCCACCTTTCTCTCTCCCGTGTCAAGCTGGGAAGGGGAGGGATAGAGCGGCTGGGTGGGCATCTGGTGTTCAGCCAGGGTGAACACACCACAGCACCTATGATTCTATTCTATGCAAAGAATAGAATATTCTACACTCGTTATCCATGTGGAGACCAATGATGACTGGTGTCCCTCAGGGATAGTAAATTTGCTGATGACACTAAACTGTGTGGTGCAGCAGACACGCTGGAGTGAAGGGATTACATCCAGAGGGACCTTGACAGACTTGAGAGGTGGGCCACTGCAAACTTCAAAGTTCAACAAAGAGAAGTGCAAGGTCCTGGGTTGTGGCAGTCCCAGATCCACCTACTGGTTGAGTGGAGAAGTGACTGAGAGCAGCCCTGCAGAGAAAGACTTGGAGTGATGGTTGGTGAAAAACTCAACATGAGCCGGCAGTGTGCACCTGCAGTCCAGAAAGCCAATGGAATCCTGGGTTGCATCAAAAGGAATGTGCCCAGCAGGTCTAGGGAGGGAATTCTTGTTACAACCCTCCCCAGAAGGGCAGGGTTCTTGTTAATAAATCCCTTGGGAAGATTAGAGTGAAACAACACTGAATAATCAGTGTTTGCAAATATATAAACATATAGGGTTTACTTTAGAACAGTTTTCCTTCAAAGGTAAACAGGTACATTGTCATTTTGGGTGTTATCATCTACAGTAATACAGAAATGTTAAAGCATAAAAATAACACTTAAGGAAATGTATAAGGAAAGGAAGAGAAAGAAAGGATAAAGGTGGAAAGATATATATATAGTCACTGCCTGCTGAATCCAGCAATGAAGATTTAATGTCTGTTGGTCTTGATCTGTTGGGGGTAAGGGAGGCCCCCCCACAAACTCAGAGATTTCGTGAGTTATTATACACTTCAAGCTCAGGAGGAAATGCCTGGTACCTCCCCTGAGCTGGGGAGTTTTACAATGGATAATGTCACAGGACATGTCACGAGTCTTTGATGCTCCCTACAGAGGTCTTCACAGCAGAGCCATCATGTATGGGAGGACATTGGCATGATAAGAAGCATTATCCCACCTTGCAGGATTTGCCTCTTCCCTTATCTGGGCAATCCAGTTTGTATCTTCAGGTATGCACACCCTTCTGCACCTGGGACAGTTGGACAATAGCACTCATCTCATCTGAAGGTCCTTTCGAGTAGGGAAAGGGGTTGAGGTGAAGCTAACCAATCTGTCATTCTCCAGATCCTCCTTCTTGCCCTTCTTGAAGTAGGAATGACATTTTCTTTATTCCATCCTCAAGAACCTCCCAGGATCACTATGACCTTTCACAGATAATCCACAGTGACCTTGCAATGATATAGTTCAGCAGTGTCAGCACTGGGTGTATCCCATTAGGTCCCACAGCCTTGTGTATTTTCAGTTGGTTTGAGTGTTCCTTAACCTGATCCTTCTTCACTGAGAAGGAGAATTCCTTGCTCCAGACGTCCCTACTTGTCTCAAGGATCTGGAGTTGTTGATGATCAGTTTTAACAGTAAAGACAGAGGTGAAGTAGGCGTTGAGTACCTCAGCCTTTTTTGTGCCCTTTGCCACCAAGTTCCCATTTCCACTCAGCAACAAAACCAAAGTCTTCCTTGTCTTCATTTTGCTGCTGATGTACCAGAGAAAGCTTTCTTATCTCTCTTTATTCCCTTGTCAGATAAAACTGGCTGATATAGGTTTTGACTTTGCAGCATTGCAAAGTTTTTTAATAAATTTTACCTGTTAAAGAAGCAATCTTATTCCTCCGTTTGAAATCAGGGGTTAGAAGTGATTCTGCTAGAAGTGGACAGAGAGAGTATGGGTGTCTTGACTCTCTGAAGGTACAGTCTTGGTAAACATCACTGCAAAATTTTAACTGCGTGAGAGATAATTTTAGTGCTAACAAACATATGAAAAGAATGGTGTTACCTTTCTTCTTAAGCTAGTACTGAAATTTTAAGCCTCCTTTTTTTTACTGTTTTTATTTCAGTGACTTCAGTAAGAATTCTGAAAAATTACATTTGTCTGCATTTCAAAGCAAGTAATTCTTATGCAATTGCTGTGTTGTTCAGTGCAAATCTGTCCTGTGTAATAAAAAATGGTGCAGAGGTAATTCACTTAGGTAGTTAAATATATGCAGGCAGTTGAACAACTCTCCAAACGGGTGAGAAAAAAATCCAAAGCTAAATAACGTACCATGAAAACTACTATCTCTGAATGATATTGTGATGACTAAACACTCATCTGGAATTAAGTTGGATATCTTTAATAAAGAGCTTATAAGCAAAGTATGTATAAAGAGCTGGCTGGTTCATCCAAGGTATGACTTTGCATCTAGGCATCTCATGTCACTCCCCCCAAAATAAAGAATCCGAAGCCCAAAGCAGTGTGTCCCTCTTCACATATGCTTCCCACTGTAAATAAAAGCTCTTTATCATTAAAGCCTTCTGTAGCCTGATGCTGCTCCAGCTATTGCCTTTTGTAGCTGCAGGTGAATCATTGCTCTCATCCTTCCTGCATCTGCAATGTTACTTCTAATTGATGTCTAATTGAACGTTATCAATGACTTATTTTCCTGGGAAGTCCTCATGTCTTCTGGAAGAATCTGCCCTGGGACTACTCCCACTCACTGCTTCAAGGAATTACTTATTCAGTGATTTGCATTAATGTTTGTACGATACCAACCTGAAACATTTGTAAATTTTAAGAGCAGAGTCAAAATCCAAATAATATAAAATGGAGAATGTATAAAAATTAACAAAATGACATTTACTAATAAGGGTGAGGAGAAAGCACTGGCGTGAAAATACAGGGGAATCAAATACATCAGCCTAATGCTGCTTCTGTAAGACTTCAAGGAGTGTAGGAATATCTACATATTCCTACACTCCTTGAAGTCACTGGTGTCACTGTGTGCATTGTGCAAATGTCACCAGGGCTGTATTAACAGAACTGTTTTATTTAACATGCCAGCTTGTTTCTCTCTCCAGAAGGTGTTCTCTTGTTCACTCAGCTGGTGTTTTCATCTTATACGGCATAAATGGCCCAGAAAATATCTCTGAAATGAGTACAGAAGCTTTTAGCCATTGCAACAGCAGAAGTAATGGCAAAGATGGATGTAGAGTATGTAGCTCACTGACTTTTTGTCTCAAGGTCCCATACAAAATGCATTCTGACACCTCACTTCTAGAAGACTTCTCATTTCAGAGCTAAGCTTTTTAAGGATTCTCAGCTCCCAGCTCTGGCTGTGTGCTATGGTTAAAAGAGCAGACCAGGACAGGACTGGATATTCCCAAGGTCTTCTACAGGATCTTGACTTCCTTGCAAAGGCCCTGTGGAGTATGCAGTGGGAGGGAGTCTTGGCACATCCCAGTGTGGGACTAGGGCTGCGGTGCACACTGCCCAAGACACCAACAGTCACATTGTCTTTTCTCAAAATGTCTCCTGGTTGGGAACTCAATAAAATGAAGTGCTGGGATGAAATAAAAGTATGTAAGGACAGCTGTAAGATGTCAGACTTGAGGTCTCTATCCAACAATTAGGGAAGAGTATATGGAAAAAAGCTTGAAGAACAGTTACAACCCAGTACCGAGTTTCAAAGCATATCATCCAGAAGGAGGAAAAAATAGAAAAAATGATGATTTTTCAGAATTAAGATATTCAGCAAACATGAGCAAAGAAAAAGGAACTGTCATTTACAGATCCCAACTATTAGATATTAGGGTACCTGTTTCTGTCTGTAATTAGGCTAATACTGGTTCTGCAACAGTTCCACACCCCCCCCATTGGATTTAGTAGAACTAAGCATACTACTGAAAAAGTATACCTTCTAGCTGAGAATTGGCTTTTTTCCCCTTTCAGCTCTTCACTGTACATTCTTCGGTTCAGAATTCACCAGGGGGATGAGTTTACATTTTTTATCTTTCAGCAGGTTCCTCACATGAATCTGTGGGTTTCTTCATAAGGTTTTTCCAGAGTCTAGAACAGGCAGCTTCATTAAAGTTCTAAAATATATATAATCTAGTCTTATCTTTAGATCCTCCAGATTTCTCAAGAAATGTACTTATTATTGAGGTGAAAAGGCATTAAAAAAAAAAGGAATATATTAAATTTGTAGCCTCCCTCATAGAGCCAGAAACTTATTGTGCAAAATCAAAGAGTAAACTCAGGGGACATTAGTGAAGAAGCACTGTATTTAACTACTAAAAAAGGTTATTGCTTAAAATATTTAGAAAAAGGTAGACAAAACATAAAGCACATTATTTTTTCTTACCATTTCAGTATCTGGAATTTTGCGGAAAACTCACTGCAATTCTCTAGCTTGAACTCCAGAAGAGGTTCCAGTGCAGCTCTGTATCATTATGTACACACTCTAATCCTAAATCTTAACTTTCTTTCTTTGCTTCTGCATGGATTGTATTAGAGCCAACCCACCAGCCTGCTTACTACATGCACAGTCTATGCATGTAGAAGACATTCTAATCCAAAGAGCCAAAGAGAATTGTACACCATGACTATTTAATGCCCCTGGTAAAACTGAACTCTGGTGCCACTACTATAGTGTGCTGTTTTCCCACTATTGTTGATCTTTAGGTATTCTTTCAAGATTTTTAGCTCTAGAGATTTTGAAGTTCTAGGATTCTTGCTGTCAGTCATACTGTCAAGGGGCAGGTCATAGTCTAATCTCAAATACCAAAATATTCCTGTAAATGAATCCATTTCCTTCATCCTCACCCAAAAGGTAAAAGATTTCTGATGTAACCTTGGTGAAGGATGTACTGGTGCTGTAGTGCAGCAGTAGATTACTTGGCGCTTTCTTGTAATGCAGAGAAGTCAGCAAAACCAGCAGAAATATGCCCAAACTCCCAGAGAGTTTGTTTGAACTCAACAAAGGAAGCCTGCGGTAATTTATCAATATGGTAGCTCATTGCTACCTTTCCAAGCACATTGTTCTAGTTTTAACATTAAGATACTTGGTATAGAGGCAGGGGCAGGACATCCACCCTTCAGCACTGTGATAAGAGGGAATTGAAGACTGTACATACTCTCAACCCGCCTTCCCATTTTAGTTGTCCCACTCAGACTGACTAAAGAGAGTAACTTCTTTGCCCCCATGTTATTCTGTGGTCTCTCAAGAGAATTCATAGAATCATAGAAGAGTTTGGGTGGGAAGGGACCTTTAAGGGTCCTTTAGTCCACCCCCCCTGCAATGAACACCTTCAGCTAGATCAGATTGCTCAGAGCCCTGATCAACCTGATCTTGAATGTTTCCAGGGGTGGGGCATCCACCACCTTTCTGGGGAACCTGTTCCAGTGTTTTACCACCATCACTGTAAAAGACTTCTTCCTTATATCTAATAATATTTTATATAATGATGACTGAAATTCTGATGAAACTATATCTGCTGTCAAAGAGGAGGCTTGTTTGGTGTCATGCCAGCTAGAGCAAGTGCTGCCTCAGTCTTTCAAAAGGAGGAAACAGACATTATTAAACCTTACATGTTGAAATAAATGGTCAATAAAAATTCACTGAAATACTGTTTTTACTAACTATCTACAATGTAAAAGGCCTGGTGTTAAATCATACATTAAAATAAAGCTTCCACAGAGTTCCTATTTGTTATAGTAAATTTCATGACAGATAGAAAAATATTTCATCAGAGATTGCATTAATGCAATGTGTATTTTTTCAGTGACACGTTGCTTTGTGCGCTTACTTGATGGATGGAAGACATTTATTTACACATGATGCATAACATGATGCATATCAACATATCTAACTGCCTTTAGCATGTCAAAATACAATTATATTTTTTCATATTTATTTCCACTACAGTGCAAGCAGAACTTTCCACAGACACAGTAAAAGGCCTATAATAAACACACAATCCCTCATTTTATTTACAAATGCTTATTCTCCCAAAAGCTCCTCAAGAATTTCTTTTAAAGTCTAATGTTCTGATGCTACTGGAGTTACTTGCTTCATGTGGAGGGAGATTTCCCCTGCCCAGTAAATAAGCCCCAGGCAGTTCCCAGTTTCTCAAGTCAGTTGTCCACCTTGGGCCAAAACTCTGATGCTCTGGTGGTGCAATAAAATAAATAGTAGCATTAGGAGCAAGAAGCATATATGCTTTCAATACCTCCACCAATCACCTCTCATAACTGCTATCCACAGGGAACTGATCACTTAAATCGATGATCCTCATGACCTCAAAATCCATAATCAGCCACTCAGACTACACCCAGAAAAAACAAGGGGCTTTGTCTGCTAAGCACACAGTACCAGTTCCGACAGTAATGGTGAGGAATGCCACAGGATTGCTGCATCACTCCCACCTGGCCAGTGCACATTTCTCAGCAGCTCTGAAGGTTGCTGTAGATAAAAATTACTGACTTACAGTAAAATAGATTCATAGACTCAGTCAGTGCAATTCTTGCCTTGACCTGGTAATTGGTGCACTGCATTTAAGGAAAAAAAATCTTGACAGGAAATAGGAAAGTGTTCTCCTAATCAGTTAAACTGTGTGTTCATCAAAAACACCAGGGAACTCAGTTGTATCCTTGGGGAGAGAACTCAAGTGTTGAATTTTGGGTGGCATTTTTAAATGGCAAGCACAACAACTCACAGATCCTGTACTCTCTTATTTACATAAATAATTGGTGTTTAATTAATAATTTGCTGGGAACATGATCTTGCCTGTCTACAGTCACATATATGCCGCCAATATTTTTAAACAGTTGGAAAACAAGTAGAAGCAGTGCTCCTGGCTGAAATATTAGAGCTATTTCTATCTGAGGTTTGAGTTATCACAGACATCAGTATGAAGTGTGGTAAATCTGTGGATGGTGCAGCTCCATCCACCCTCCTTTCCTGGACCTCTATTGTCTGTCAGGGGACATGAAAGGAAAACTAATGAGGCAAGGCAGCATCCAACTGTGCAGAAAAGGCAGCATGGGGCACCTTGGAAGCGAGATTGGGTGTGGATGCATGTTTGTGAAAAAGGCTTAATTTACACTCAAAGGTAGCACATGTGTCCATGTGCATCACTTATTGTGTACACTCTCATAAGCCGTCAGGAAGGATGACACGGATCACTTCAGCTGATGACTAATTTTTCCAGTTGAGACCACAACTCTGTCCTCCTCTTGACCAAACAGAAAGATGGATTTAAGTCAAAGTGGATGTCCTTTTGAAAATCTATTATTGTGTGAGTATATAATTCTTCTAGGTTATCTTTGGAAAAAAACATTATGCCAATACATACGGACTAAAAAAGACATATAAAATCACTGATAAGAGAAGTTGAAACACCCACAGCATCACTTTAGCTTTCTGGAGTGTTCTCCAATGTCCAGGTTTCCATCTTTTGATCTGTTTTTTGCTGTTTCACTGAAGCCTTGAGATTTCCTCTTCTCCACAAAGGAGCAGAGATTATAACTTCCAAAAGGGGTTTCTACCCATATAATTTGTCTTACTTAGATTTCTGCTTTCCCTCTTCACACAAGTATTTCTTCTGTTGTCCAGGTTTCAGGACTATATATGTTTACCTTTTCCCTTCAGTCAACTCACAGTTAAGTTACGCATACTCACTGCTTTTAATCTTTCTTTGGTTTCATTTTCTTGATGCTTGGTGAGACTAAGTGTTCAGACAAAAGTATTAGAAGACATTTTTCAAAATATATATTTCACTGTGCTCTGGCTTCTTGTCTTCTGTTTGTAATTTTGAAGGGAGGGGATTACCTACTCTAAATTTGATTGGCTTTTGAAAGGACTGCCACTGCCTAGTTATAAAGGTATTTTTTGCACTTACTCTGGATGTTCTGCTCTGCTCCATTAGAAGGTGAAGCAAATGGCCTGAACCCTTGAGTGATGATGTTACTCTGGAGAAAGGAGGCATCTACAAGTAGGCTTACTCTTGAGTACAAAACATGGTTTGAAGGAAGAAGTTTTTCACTCATGAGAACTAACAGAAGTGTTTAAGACAGTTAAACTATTGAAAGTGCTCAACAATATGCAAAGTTGTTTAGGAATTGACCAGTGTAGGCAACGGTTGTAACTGCAGGCATGACAAACACAGCTTCAAGTTTAAAAAAAAAAAAAAAAAAAGGTAGTAATTGAGCAGTAAGTAAGTTGCCATGACAAGAGTGATGCATGAGAACTCCTTTCTCCTGTATCTGTAAGAGGAGGCATAGGACTGTGAGAAGGGAGGCTGTTTCCTCAGTGTATCCAGAGAAACAATCAGTTCGTACAGACAAAATTGCATAAAAAATTTTCCAAATGTTATCACCAGTTTATTCTAATGACGACAAATACCTCAAACTCTAAATAGTAGCCAAATAGTCAACATGATATATTTTAGAAGAGTAACACAGGAAGCACAAGCAAACAAACATGGAAGAATGCCCCAGTGCTATAGTACTTATGCACTACTTTTGGCCACCAGCCATCCTTCCTTCAGCTGCCCTTCACTGCTCTGCTAGCTTGAGGGAGGCTTTGATCCATTATAAAATGCACACGCCAGTTGGCTGCCAGTACCCATCTATTGATTAGCTAGCTGACTGCTGCCAGGAAGGTGTAATCAAACTTACCTACAAAGAGCATGTCAGAGAAAGCACTAATTTGGATGTCTCTCTTCTGTCCTCCTGCTGGTTTTATCCAAATGCGTAAGAAATTATTTATTAATTGATGAAAGGTAGAGGCAGGGATAAGCCCTCTAACACTCCTGCAGTAGTGAATTATGGGAAAAGGAATTAATGAGTTCTCCCTAAACTGCCTCTCCCACTAACACTGACACGGCAGCATCTCAATGGATAGATGTGCCACTGCTGTGAATTGGGAGGGGATTTCTTGTCTTCTTAAATGTGAGGCATCTGTTCCTGTCAAATGTGGTTGAAGTTGCCTGACAGCTTTAGTAGTAATGGGGACTGTGGGAGAACTAATAGGAAGAGGGATTGTAAAAGCCTAAGTTTCTTAGAAACTAGGATAAAATATTCCAACCCATTATCTCTTTATGAATTATTTCTGTAAAGATTGCCCTTACATGCTTTAAATATCTAAGCTACACTGGTAGAAAACTAGCAGTATACAGGATTTTCATAAATGTTCTGAGATTATGTCTTGATTTGCTTGAGAAACACAAGAAAGAAAGAAGGCATAGATAAATATTTCAACTACTTTTTATCTATCTAAATCTTAACAATGCATTTCTCTATGTAGCCGGTGAAGGCAGAACAGAATTCTCAGCAGCTCTGCTCTCCCTCTGGGTTGCCATGTCCTCACAAGAAAAGAAGGACTGAAAGAGGTCACCTATGAGGCTGAATCCCCCCAGCAGACCTTTCATACACACCTTCACTTGTGGCCAGAAATTGTTACAGTCCTTGCAGTGCATCAAGTTTGTAGTGTATACATTCTTCCCATGAAGCAATTCCAGAGCATTTATTACTTGAATTGTGAAAGGAATATCACTGCTGCAAGAAGACCACAGGAAGGAATTGGCTTTTAAACAGGCAGCATGTGCAGCCTCCTTTGGCAGTTTATGGTGTCTCTGTGGAGGTATGCTGTATTTCTAATTAAACCTCAGAATGCCTTTTTTTTTTCTTTTCTTTTTTGCCATGACATGAACAAGCTCTGTGGTTTATAGGTAGGACTGGTGTTTTCATAATATGTTCTTCCAGATGCTTGTGAGCCTTAGCTCAGGTCGATCAGGGAATCTGTCAAAAACATCAAGGTTAACATTGATAAATCCAGACCCTTGTTAATTTTATACAACTAGCTTTAGTAGAATTATCACTGCCCTTAGAAACAGCTTCTGGAAATACATGTTTCAGAAGCATCCACAGTTGGTGTAATATCCAGCCCTTGGAGCAGAGGAAGTACGACCAGTAGCTCAATCAAATTGATGCTGGTTTCAGCCTTTATGAGCTGAGCAGTTCAGCTTCTCATGCGCTATCCTATGATTTTTCACTGCATACAAATACTACTTCATTAGCAGCAGAGATTTATCCTTGCTTATAGGGCCATTGAAGCTTATGCTTTACCTTTCAGGAATATTCACATTAACAATTCTGATTTTTTTCATACAAACCACTGCAATAATAGAAATAAATACCATTTCGGTGGTGTGGATGATCAGGGACAGGCTATCACTATTCAATATCTATAGATTAAGATTAGATCTCTGTTTTAAAAGATATGTTTTATCTTGAATTGAATTTAAAGGCGTGAGGGAAAATATTAGTGGGTGAGGTTCCTTAGCATGAACTTTTTACCTGGGCAGAATAGTGATCCCCAATAATCTTTACGTTTCTGGAATGATGCAAAGTTATTTTTTAATTTAAACAAATGACTTCATGTAAGTACATATGGAATCATAGGATATCCTGAGTTGGAAGGGATCTACAAGGATCATTGAGTACAACTCCTATTTCAGTCCAATAAGATATATATGTTCACAGTAGGCAGTTTGCCTGAGGTATTGGTATGTCAAGTTTCACGAAAAATTATATGAAGTTTTTCTCTCCTTCATCTTTGTTTTTAAATGTATAGCTTGTCACTGCAAAATTAACACGAAATTTTATATTTTAAATTCAAGTATCCCACCCTTATCAGGCTACTGATCTCGTTTAACAATCACAAAAGGAATTTTAGGCATTAAGAATTAAATATATAACATGAATATTAAATCTTTATTATTTCTGTTTAAATTTTCAATCAGTCTCAAAGAAGGATGCAGAGTATCTATCTATTTATCTATTTATTTGAAATAGGTTTTCAAATTGGAGTAAGAACCACATAAAATACTCTTGTATTCAATAATTAAAGAAAATAATTAATATTTAAATACAAAATTGTATTTCCTAGTTTAAGGCAAGAACATAGAGCTATATTAAAATAAACTAAAATATGAGTAGGCTCTATTCTAAATAGCCCATAATTTCTAAATATTTATTGAAATATTGAAACCATTAAAATTATGTTATATGCAAATTAGCTTATGGTTAATTATTAAATTCTCCTTAATAGTTGTTGGATATTAATTATTTTGTAACTCTCAGCTTTGTACTGGCTGTGGTTACAGCTTCTCCTCAGACTGAAAACTTCCAAAAGCATCTAATTTGGAAAGAAAATTATTTGGCAGCAGCAATAAGACACAGAAGTGATTTCTTAAATTTCTCATTTCATTTTTATTTTTGAAAAATTTTTTTTCAGATTTTTGGATCTAGCTAAGTAGTACAAAAGAAGAAAATCTGGCTTTCTGGCACATATACTTTGATTTGATCCCTTTTTCTTAGTTTCTGTTCCCAGTTGTTAGGAGAGTCAAAATGTTTTGGATCTGCAGAACTTGATGTAGAAAATGTAATAAGAAGATTTATTATAAGAAAACAAACATGCCATTCTTTGTTTCTGATATTTTCTGAAGAATAAGACCATCTTTTTTATATCTTATAAAGCTCATGTGCAAACCAGCCAAAACACAGAAGACAGCAAAAAATCTAACTAATATATTAAAAAAAATATTCATGCAAATGAATGAAGTCATAATATTCTGGAATTTTTTTGTTGACTTCAAGTAAATTTGACAAGCCTTGCTGGTGGCTGGATGCTAATTACCCTGCCTTTATTACACAGTTGTCCTTATTTGTTGTCATGTTACTTGAAACCCTTCAGTGTAATTACATGTTTCAGTGCACAACACAATGCATTCAGATAAGGCATTTGTCAATTCTTCTTTTCTCACATCCCTCTTACTGTGGCACCAAAGTTCAGAATCATTCCTACTGAAATCAGGGGAAAATACCCATGGCTGAAGACTGCAGAGAGCATGGCATTATAGGAGAAGAGCCTTGCTTTTGCCACCATGGTGCTGCTCTGATAGACCCCAGCAGGATGTCCTGGGCTCTGGCAGATGCAGGTGTTTGTGGAGGAGGCTGGAGCTTCTTCATGGCAGACCCTCAACAGACCTTCTGTCTCCTCTAGAGGCAGAGACTCTCATGGCAGACCCCAGCCTGACCACTCTGGCAGGGATGCTAGGCTATGCATGAGGGTCAGCTCACCCCTGATGGACCGAGTGCACAGCTGCTGGAAATGTAAATTGTGGGGTCTCTTTCTCACCAGCTTCAGAGCAATGGATAAGGATCCTGCTATAAAGAAACTTTCTTAGTTGTATGTATGAATGGTGTCTCCTGGATTGCAGTGTTTTACTCTCTAATGTGTAATGAGGAATAATTTCTCATTGCTTACTGACCAGGAGAATGGAGTGTACTCAACCACTGTGTGTGAGCTGATTTTTTTTTCCAAATGATTACCCGAGAAGAAGAGAGTGGGAAATAAAACATATTTCTCTCACAAGGAGAGAGGAAAGTTGAAGAAATATGATTGCAGGATAAAAAGAAAATAGCAACACATATGTAGTTAAAAAGAATAATATAATTAACATAAAGTGAGATAAAATAAATGTAACCCTTTGATCTTTTAACAGAAAGACTTTGTATTAAGTGAAATTTGAATATTTAAAAGATAATATTTCCTAATTGGTTCTTCCTTTAGCCCTTGGTATGAATATATAAGATTGTCATGCTGGGGAATATAATCCAGTGAGATTCATGTGGCTGATAGCCCTCGCTGTGTTCCTAAGTGCCTTCAACCTATGTGTGATGTTGGGGTAAAATCTGTGCAGTGTGACTCCATCTAGAAACCAGATCTAGCAGATGCCAGAGAAAACACTCCATGGTGTTTTATAACTGGCTATTTTGCCTCAGTAGGGAAAGAATGAAGAAGATTTAAGATAAAGGCTGGCATGTAGAAATCCTATCAATGGTTGTTACCATTGATAGGCTGTTGCAGAACAGTCAAGCATGTACTGAACAGGGAATATGCCACGTCCTCCACTAGCCCTGGGTGTCCTGACAGAAATGGTCTGCAGAGACACAAAAGGACCCAGGGACTTCGAGGAAGACTCATTAAGACATTTTTCTCCCATTATTTCTTCCTGCGGAAAAACTAATTCTGCTCCATGGTGATTATGAAACATATGAAAAATGCCAGCATATATAATTTAGCGGAGACTTTACTGTCACGATTTTCTTTAACTAGTAGATGTCATCTTCAGATTCATTTATTGATGGAAAGGAAATCAGTGTTCTTCACTGAAAAATGCTCTGGAAAGCAATGCTATATGGGATCCTTTACTGCAGGCACAGCGTCCGAGCTAGATGATCAGACTACTTCTGTGATCCAGAGTGGTAGACCTTTCCAGAAAGAACCTCCTCTCCATCCCTCTGCAACCAGAGGACCTCTCACGCTCCACTGAATTAAAGAGGAGTTCCACCTGCCAGCTCAGACCAGATGCCAAACTCCTAGGCAGTTAAACGGTGGCAAAATAGTCCCACAAATAGTAGGTGGAATAAAAATGCCTATGACAGAGATACTGAAATTTTACAAGGAGATAGAAGCAAGCAGAGTGGGCTTGTGTAGGCAAGAGTATCGTTTATTCCAGATGGTGTTTTGCTTCAGTAAAAGCTGCAAATTCTCTTAAAGGCACTTCTGTGCCACTCAATGTAGCATCTGAACAATTTGCAAGTGATGTGTTCATAAAAACTTATAAAAGACATTACTAACACAAGAATATATGGTGGATATCATGAACACTGGTCTTGGCAGGACAGAAGACGGAGGAGAAACTGGTGTAGTGCATTAATAGGGAGAGGGCTTGGGAATGCTCAGCAAGCAGTAGGGAGGGACTGCTGCTGTAGCCCCTTAAGAAAGCAGTTAAACGTACTCACTGGCCACAAATGCAACTGCTTCTGGGACCAGTTGCCATTCAAGAAAAACCTCCAATGAACACAAAGGACATTCTGGAAAAAATTCCCAGTGTTCCCACAGATTTCTGTGGACATTACTCATGCCTACAATCATTCCTGTCTCAAAACTCTGTGTCTTTCTAAAAAGTGCCCGGGAAGCTTTTTTATTTGTTTTCCCTTTTAAACAAAATTCTATACTAGAATCATAAACGAGGAGTATAAAAAGGCAAATAACAGAATATTCACGCACATGGATACACAGATACACATACACTCTCTCTCCAAAAGCATTTGGCCAGCTAACACATGATGTGCCTTTTAAGTATTTCATTCCTGGAAAATCTGATATCTTAAAAACCTTGTGTTTGGTTTCAGCTCTGGGTTTCAAATGTGGCAAGAGACTGTGGGAAATACCAGATTACATCCTTTTCCCCCTCCTATTCTTTTAAACAGTCTTCCATTTATTCATGCTCTCCAACTATTTGCATGTTAAAATAACATAGGGAAGAGAAGTCCAACACACACGGTAATCCTTCTATATTTCCATCCAAATTAGAGAAGATTAAAACAGGAGTCCTTCTTCCTAACTGAAAATCCTAGATAAGCACCTTAAAAAAATACTAATTACAGAACTAAGAATACACATTGCAGTGTGGATTTCCAGATTAAAAAAAAAAGGTGGTTGTAGAGTCGAATCTGAGATTTTCTGTTAATAAGTTTAAGGTACCTGATGACAACAATGTTGTAATTACACATAGACATTTTGAATAAAGAATAAACAGGTTAAATGAAAATTAGATGTGGTTTAATCTGAAAGCCCCAAAATAGTAAGGACTAGGTCTGCATAATCGTGATCCCTGAACACACTGCGCAAGAAAATCAGCTGGCTTGGAGATTAGCACAAATACAGCTTTTGACTGCATGGGCTCAGCAGCCTTAGCTATGACAATACATTTCCAGGCTGCGATATAATATAAGTATTTCTGCTGAAATCAGAGGCACTCACTGACCTATGTGTTATGAGTCACTTCACCACTTTTGATAAAGTTTTTCTGCTCATTCTTTGTCTGTCTTCTCCTATACTCCAGACTAACCTACGGTTAGACCTTGTTTTGGTCTTTGGTACTGTCATTAGTGTAATAAAGGGTATAAATAGTAAAACAATGTGGTTTATACACAAAATTTAGTTGTTTCAGACCGACATGATCCACATGTACTTCAGGCTGTTTATTATTAAAAATGTGAATAAAACTTTAGTCATCATGTTATCACAATTTCTCTTTTAAAAGAATCAACAGTGAAGTTTCTTTCTGTTATTTCTGGCAAATATGGAACAAGTATGACTTGGGTCCCTTACCCACAAAAGCATAACATGAAGAAAAAACTCCACAATGTGATGTTCCTAACGAGTTACATGTGTCTTTGTCTCACTCTGCCAACCCATTTGTGGAAAACACTGGGTTATGTCCTTTTTCTGGCTCATCCATAAGAAAACAAAACAGATCATTAAAGGTCCATGGTGCTGTAGTATGGTTTTATTTGTCCTAGGAAGTGTATATCATGTACCGCTGCGAAGAGATATTATTGTTCTCTTTAAAGACAAAAAAACAGAGGTGACTCTGGTCTACGACTAATAACAGAGTTCTGAGGAGATACTTCAAACTCAATTTATAAAAGACTTGCAGCTCAAAAGGTGACATGAAAGTTGAAAGGGATAAAAGAACCAGCATTTTAAAAGGATATAAGAAAAAGTGCCTTTGGTAAAAATAGGAGAATAGCATCAACTTCTGAAACACAGTAATTCTATCCAAGTAAAGATATTTTAATGGTTATGGGTGATAACACTTAGTTTTCAACCACAGAACCAGTCAGATGCACATTAAATTGATCAAAATAAACCTCTAACAGTCACCTCTTCATGTGACAACCAGAAAATAAATAGAACTAAAGTAGAGATAGAGATTCAAATAATGTTAAAAGACATGAGAAGGCAGAAGAGCATTAATAAAAAAGTGAAATATTAAAAACTAGATAAGCTGAGAAAGGTTGTGTGCGCCCTCGCTTTACATATGGCCGTCTTCAGTGAGTAAAAAAAAAAGAATGTGGTAATAAGATTTGTTAGACTTATCTCACAGGTAAGTTGTAGAGATTCATTAAGCAATATTCCTGTGGCCATTGAGAATTGAAAGCACTATGTAAGCATAAATTATAGACCACTAATCAGGTGGCTGAAATCAAACCTTTATATCCAGGCAGGAAACCAACATGGAATTGCAGAAAAGGGAAAGATGATATTTAAGACAAGATAAAAGGCAAAACAGATGTCAAGGAGTAGGATAAAAAATTGAGCTTTAAGTAGAAAATGAAGAAAAAAATTCTCTCACATAAAAGATATAATGGAGGAAAAGAATGAGAGACACTAATGTCACAGTCTGCTTGCTGCTGAGATTTACTCACTGAAACGAGGTGCCCCAGTCAGGGTCCTAAGCTGGGTTCCAAGCCAGCTGAGTTGGCAGCCTTGTTATCAGTTACCCACCAAGATTATCCTTCTGAAATAGATACCTGAGTTATCTGACCATGAACAGGAAGGAGCAAATGACTCTTCCAGAGGGAGAGGCAGTCTGCCAGGGTCCATCTAAAATTTCAGGTGAAACTTCGTGCTGGAGGTGGGCGGCTGCTTTCCTTTGTACTTTCCTAATTTAGCATGCCAATGAAGTGTCTGTAGCCTAAAGGCTCTGAGTCTGCAGCCTGGAGTTACATAACACAGTTACTCTCCTCTTAAATGATTACATTATCAAGGTGTGTAGGTGGTGTGTGTAAACAAGGTCACCCTTTTCCTCGGTGGGTGCCCTCTTTCAGATGCACATATTAAACCTTGGATTAAGGGCTGGCTGGCAGGTGGGTTTTTCCATCTGCCCATGTTGGTAGCTCAACAGCAGAGACACATCTCAGGGATGCCCGTGTTCAAGTCCAAGTGTGACCTCAACTGGAAATCCCTGGCTCCTAATATAGACTTGAAACTGTCTTTTCTGGATCTTCAAGGAGTCCTTCACCTTACATTTATGTCAATGGGTTACTCTGAAGATATATGCACACTTTCCTGTTTTAATAAACAAAACTAACTGAAATATCTTACTTTGTGATAAGACATAAACAATTTTGACAGTTTTAATCTGACCAAAAATAATTGCCTCTTTCTAAACTTTTTTTAAGTGTGTGAATGGGGTTTTTTTGCCACTGTATAAAAACCAAAATGAGAAAAAATAGTATTAAATTGTATTAAAGTTTTTTGGTTCTAGTCATTGTGGTCCACACTGAAACAATGCAGAAAGGAAAGCATAATAACTAGAAAAGAACAGTATCTGCACTTCTATATTCATTTAAAAGAGAAAGTAAAAGGAGAAATTCACTGTCTATTAATAATATGAATTGATATACTGACGTATGCATCACTGCAGAAGAGACATCTCTGTGTAGAAAAGGAAAACCTGCATGAACTCAGACTTGTCAGTGAGGGGATGTGGAGAATAACTGTGTGAACTGGCATAGCATTCTCTGCAAATTTACAGACCAAGCCATAGAGGTTATATGAGGAACACACTTTTACTCCAAGTAAAATAGAGCACAGATGATTGAGCTGTCATGGGTTTCCTCGGTTTTCCAAATACTTACTGCTTTTCTTAAATTGATTAGTCTTGGTATGGACTCACATTGACAGGGCCTTATTAAAGGTCTGTGTATGTTAGCTAAATCTTCACAGACAACAGAACTGCTTCCATTTGACTGTTTCTACAGCATGTTCCCATAAAAAGAATGTATGAGATTGCTAATGTGACAGTCATTCAAGGCAAAGTCTATTTCATCAGTCAAGAGGAAATCTTTGTGGAATACAACTAGAAGAGATGAATGTGTTTTAATTTTACGAGACTTTCATTATGAAAGGAATTTAAATAATTTAATTTGAAAGCATGTATCAAGTGGTTTTTTAAATAGTTTTAAATTTTATTTTTTGCTTTTTATCATTGAATGTGACCTAAATGAAGCCTGAAAATAATTTTTCTCCACAGACTTCTTTCTCCTTTTCCTACATGGCAAATTTTATTTCTTTTCCTCCTATTGTATTAATGCAGCCAAAGTGATTATGATGACTTTCATTTAAACACAATATCTCAAACCTCTGTGCATAGCACCTTATGTTGCTAAAACACTTTTGCCCTGAGATCAACCAAAATAAAAGCCTCATTTTGGTGCTAGTTGGTAGCTATGACTCCTACATGAGAATCATAAAAACAGTGTTGTCTTCACTGTTACATGAATTCAGCACCCACTATTTGTATTGGTTTAGGCCAAAGCAGATGAGGACGAGAGGGGCTTGTCTCCCTTACAGCCTTCTGGAAACACATTTCTCTGGTTTAATGTGACAGCAATAGCAGGATTTCTGGCTATGGCATAGTGCTAACACATGTGCAGTGAGGAACAGATAATGTGATGTGATCATGCTGTTCTTGTCACTTGAGCTCCAGATTTAGCCAGGAGGGTAATAGTCTTCAATGGTGAATACTGAAAAAATGGAGATTATTCACACCAATTTGTTCTCTGAAGAATCTGTGCATCAATTTCTGTGATTCCAGTCTAATACTGTAACATGCTCAGCAGCAACACTTGTCTTTTCCTTTTCCTTCTTTTATTTTCCTTTTATTAATTTCTTCACCCTCCTCTCCCTTCCCTCCCTCCTCTCCCCTCTTTTCTCCTCTTCTCCTTCACTCACTGACTACTTGAAATGGACATCATACCCAATGTCTTTCTCAGTGTACAGAGAATAGAGATTAAATTTTGGGTACTACAGAACTCAGAAAAGGAGAGGTTTAAACAATGAGTTGTTTTTTAAAAGATTAATGTCATTCAACAATAATGGTTTTCCCTTTTTAAAACAGATGCGTCTTAAAATGATTTCCTCAAAGAACTCACAAGTATATAGAATCTTAACTTTTCTCAAGAAACCCATTATTGCTTTATGGGCAAAGACAGATGAGACAGCTCTTTAATTGTTTTAACATATTTAGTAGATGTCACACTGTTAGAGCCATCAGAACAATGCAAATAGTATAGGAGTTTATAATTAATTCTAACACACTTCAGACCTGGGGACCCAGGAGCATGGCACTGCACTTTTGAATGACATTCAGAAAGAGGTGTATTTGTAAATTGAAATTATTTCCATCACAGTTTACTTTGATCTAATAATTTTATACATTTATGCAGTGTGCCACAGAATTGACATGAAATGCGTTAATCCACTGAGTCTGCTCCAAGTCTCTTAATTACCCAATTTTGTTCTTAATATTGAAAATCTGCATAAATTCATCTTGCAGATTTATACTGCAAGAT
>NW_016690233.1:1470379-1586070 GCF_001604755.1 Lepidothrix coronata | reverse complement strand
AAAGGAAAGGAAAGGAAAGGAAAGGAAAGGAAAGGAAAGGAAAGGAAAGGAAAGGAGAGAAAAAAAGAAAGAAAGAAAGAAAGAAAGAAAGAAATGAGAGAGAGAATTAAGCAGTGATGGAGAGTTAAGTATGACCCAATGTCCCAAACTATATCTGTCAGCTTTTTTGTCCCCTTGTCTCTCTATTCTTTTGCTTTCTTATATATAAGTTGCCCTCCAATTACAGCAACTCATAAAATTATTTCTGGGTCCCAGAGGACATACTCAATTTTTAAAATTTCTCCCTTGTGTAAGTATTTGTTGGATTTCTGTCTCAGTCTCCAATCTCCATTATTAGAGAAACAGGTAAAAGGTAATGCAATAGTATTGAAGGTGATTTTGACAGAAAACCCATGAAAGCTTAGTCGGTTAAGTGAGAATTTGTAAAAATTGTAAAAGTGGCATTGCACAAAGATGAACAGATTCTGACAATCTTGGTTTGTTCAACTTCTACATTTGTAATTTTGTATGGCTTTATGCTCTCTTTTCTTGGCACTTAGAATCACAGTAGGAGAGGTTACCACCTAATGTCTTAGTTCCTTACTGCACAGTTCCTAACGCCCAGCTTTGACATTCTGGAACATTACTCTTCCCTATGAAAATAATGACACAGAATAATGAAGAACAGGAAAAACTTCATTTACTTTTGTATTCTGTCTCCTTGTATTCTGGATTATTTCCATTTCCTTTTCTTCCTTATGTCTAAGTTTCTTCTGTGCACAGAATTCCCAGAAACAGAAAAAAACCAGAAGCAACAGAAGAAAAAAATCATGTGTCTTTTACTATCACTTTTGCAGAAACACTGTCTACAGGAGGGAAAGGAAAAATATAATACTAGAAAGGGAATTTATTGATAGAGGAATCTTTCTGAACTGAACCATTCCTTTCTTCTATTTCAGATAAAATACCTTTTTACCTGTAAAACTGCCAACTCTCTGGTCTAGGTGTGTGGAGCCCAAAGTCTTTAAGAATAGATAGAGGGTATTTTTTCCTTGTAGTTATTTCTCCCTCATTGAAAAAATGCCGACTCCTTTCTGACTGAATAAACTGTGGTACTTGAAGATTTGCAGAACTTCTACTAAAAGCACTTTCCCAAATGTAAGCCAACATCAAGGCATCATGTTTTTGAATTAGTTACAGTATCAAAGAGTTTCTCAACATGACTCTGTTATGCTGTTTTCCAGATGGGATGCAGTTCTGTGAAATCTCTGTTCTTTTTGTGCCACTAATCTTGCCTCATGACTCAGAGGATGAAAGACCTAAATAATGTTGATAATCCTCTGCAGTCTCTTTTCAGTCTTAGCAATGCCTTTCCTCTAATGAAACGTTATATGCTTTGCAGGAGAGATCCCATGATTATTTTTGATACTATGTCTTCACTACATGCTTACTGACATTGCAAGACATTCTTCTGATTTGTATCATAGAAAAGGATTTACAAATCCAGACTTGGCATACATTATATGAACTATTTATAATAAAAATTATAATTTTCAGAAGTCACAGAATATTGGATATATTCAAGCCTAGCTGGTTCTCTGTGAAGGACATAAAGAATTCATGGCTTGGTCGCAAACACTTACCTTTATCTATCTATGTGTAACCTTGCAAATAGATAGCTAAGCTGTTCCTATAATTAATATCTTCCCAAACATAGGAGGTTACTGCGATCTGAGATATCAAAAGTCAAGCAGAATATCTGTAGGTAACTGGCAGATAGGGCACAGGACCTTAGGGAGACACAACCTCAGAGGCAGCAACTGAAGGCTAGGCAGGATACATGCACTGGCTGCACTGAAGTGATCTCAGTGAGACCACAGGCACATTTCTGATATACATGCACCTATATTTAAACCCCAAGATAACTTATTCCCAAACTGATTCCCATCCCAATCCTCCTTCGGCTCTGTTCAATCATTCTGCTGCTGCTGAAGCAAGACATGGATCCTGTTGGTCCTTTGTCATACCTGCCAGCTCTTTGCAGGTGTCTCAGGTACCCTGGATATATTTCAGATACCTATGTGTGACGAAGGAGTCAAGTCCATCGTGTGTGTTCCTGGCAGTGTTTGTGTGCTGTGTGGGTACAATGGCATTGCTTTAACATCTGTAGAAAATAAAAAGATGTCTGTTGCTCTATTAAGGCTCATGCAGAGAATAATTAAGCAAATGCTGAGCTTTGGGTTAGTTAAAAATTAAATTTACAATCACTGTGCACAGTGTTATGTGTTATAGTGGAAATCAGCTCTTCTAATTAATGTGCTGAAAAGGTAATTATCTGCTGTGCTTTTTCTATGTGACTGTGACCTATAGATCCCAGTGAAGAAGGCAGAATTTTCCCATGATCCTACTCA
Source organism: Lepidothrix coronata (assembly GCF_001604755.1). Classification (NCBI taxonomy): domain Eukaryota; kingdom Metazoa; phylum Chordata; class Aves; order Passeriformes; family Pipridae; genus Lepidothrix; species Lepidothrix coronata. Next base: position 1,583,680 of record NW_016690233.1, on the reverse strand, counting down.
AGTGTGCTGGCATTAGCTGTTCTATACCTTTTGATAAGAGCCATGAAAAAAACCTACACTGAAGATGTGCACACACACACACACTCATGTGTGCATGCACACACAAACGCCATCCAGATGGGGACGGACTGAACTTTATTTTTCTTTGCTTTGTATCTTCTTTTTTATGATTCAAGTTTTGTGTTCATGTATTCTTTGTATCTTCTCTTTTATGACTCAAGTTGTGTAGAAGCGCAACTGTGTAAACAACAACCAGTGACAGAAGGAGCTTTCTGACATATGGAACATGTTAAAAAGTAGCACGCATTTTTAAAAACATGTGCTAAAGCAGGAAATTTGTTTTATCTTGAGTTTCTCCATGGCAATATTAACAAAAAAATCAGTTCTCTTCTAGAATCTCAATGAAAGATAATTTTCATCTTTATTCTTTTTTTCTTATTATTAGAGATTAAGGCAACAAAAACACTAACTTTCTGCAATAGCTGCTGAGATGTTCATAAAAAAGTCTAAATATGTATTGGCCCTATGGTCTCAGAGTTACAAATAGCCTTTGCATAACAGAATTGCACTATAAAACCTATTTTTTGTTATTAAAACTCTCTTTATGTATGCATAAATTATTTATATTGGTAGCTGCAGTTTAGGATGATGAAGGTTCATATCTTCAGTAATGCTAAAAGTGGACAAAGTGGAAACATCTATTTGTTTCCATAAAATACGTTTGAATTATATGTGTCAGGTTACATTATCCATAACACTTTTAAGTTCTTTTAAGTTATGGGAAAAGTTCAGCTTTATGAAATTGAAGTGGATGTGGTCTCACAAATAGAAGCTACATAAGATCTGGAGGGAACCTAAGGAAGAGAAATATCATTCAAGAAAGCTGGACACCCATCTCCACTGGAGGGACATTCAGCTAAAGTAGCAGGTTTAGGGTTTTGAATCTGTTATAAGGTAGTTGTCTTGCTTTACTCTTACAAATAGAAGTTGCTAAGATGAATGACTGAATTTTTGTCTGGAGGTGCCTACAGACACTTTGCTCTGCTGCAGGCACTGTAATTGCAAGGCATTCTGACTTTATGGGTGTCAGAGCAACCTAATATTTAAGGTATAATAATGAAGGGGTCACCAAATCCATATTTGGACTGAATGATTGGGGCACCTCATAGTGAGCCCCTGAGGCCTCCTGTCCTCTCTTTATTGTCCCTGTAGGGATCCCAGCTGGTGTGTGTACTTTAAAAAGCGGAGGGGTTTTGTTTCCAGCCACCTTTCAGCTGAATGAGAGATGGGACTTTGGCAGGAAGTATTCCTGACCCTGGTCCTTCTGGATCAGAGCACTGATAGCCCAGATGTCCCTGGGGTTTTTACACTGTTGTAAGCTTCAGCAAGAAATTGAACTTTTCCAAACTTCCAGCATGGCATCATTCACAAGCAGATGGACCCTGTTCTGTAAGATACCTGATGCCACCATGGAATGACAAGCATGTCTTTGTGTAAAGAAAAATCACTGACAATGTCCCATACTTTCTGAGAAGATTCATATTTTTAGAATTTTATAAGCACACCCCCATTCGTTGGAGGGTGTTTGAGCATGTAATTTTATAAGGAACATCTGTTTTCATTATTTCCTTTGGAAGAAAAGAAGCTACTGCTTTCCTGTTTTTAGAAAATGTGGGCAGCTATGCACAGAATATAGCTAATTTGCTATATGGGTTATATTGATTCTGTGCCTTTAGCAACCAAACTTAATTTGGTGAGGGATAAATAGTGTAATTAATTAGTGACTTTTTTGTCCATTAAACTAAACAATTGGTTTCAGACCACCAGGGACTGCAGTGCTTTTGAAGAACCTATGCAATATTTATGAGCTAACATGCTGTTTAAAATCCCTGCAGTTCAAGACTGTCTGAATCCAAGTTTTGAAGTACAGTCATGTCTCCATCTTGTATTAAATATTTTCAAGGTGCTTAACCTGAATCTCTCTTGGATGGTGAGAGGTGTTTCAGCCCAGAAGCTGAAACCTCTCCTCCTAGTGGAATCATTCCCATAAGTGGGGAGACTACAGATGCAGGCTCCTCCTTTCACATATTTTCTCTCTAGCCTCACTCATTTGTTTCTATATGGCAGTCTGGCTTCATCACAGGCTAAAAGCCATTTCAGGTATTTACCTGTGATTCTGCCCTAGACATGAGGAACAATTCTCAGACAATGCTTCATAAAAAAATGCTATATTTCTACAAAAAAAATTTTTTGTTTACATGAACCAAACTTTTCAAGGAAAAAAAAATATTTATGTCTGATCAGGGATATCAGTCTCTGCAGCAATGCCACACAGCTACATCATGTTCTGACTCCCAGCTGACATAACTTATTAAAGCATTTAAAAACTTGGCATCAAACTGTACTGGAGCTGTGAATCGCTCTGTTGTAGCAAAACAATCTTTCTGTCAATTCTGTTGGTTTTAAAATAAGGCTGGTCTGATCAGACCTTTCACATATGGAGGTGCACAGCTGGTTCTGCTGCTTTCAAACACATCCAGAAATATGTCCACTGGAGTTTCATGGGGCGGAAGGGAAAATGTTATCTCGTGAAACAATTTTACCCTCTGAAGTGATATATATCAGCTAGTAGTGACAGCTCTGTAGAAACAAGAAAGGTAAAATATGCTACAAACAGATAAGGAGAAACTTCCCAAGCCCCTCCGACTGGACCAAATTGAGATGGCAGCTGGCCTTCCCAATCTGGAAAAAACATGTGGCCACAGGGCAGGGAGAAGACGGCCATCTTTCCTTGTGGTTCACCTCCCCCCACGCCCAGAAAACCTGGCAGGAATGGCTGGAAAGTCAGCCCTGGCAGGAAATGATGAATAGCTGGGATGTGATACCGTCAGACACTTGCATGATGGTAGAGTGAGGCTGCAGGGCTGGTACAGGCAATCAGAGCAGTGTTGTGAACCCCCCAAGTGACTGGAAAAACCTGCAAGACACCTGTTGGTACAGCGATGAGACTTCACTGCTGCAATTCTGATGTTCATTGGTCAAAGTCGTGGTTGTAGTCCTATTGAAGTGGGGGCTGCAGTCCAGACCTATCGAGGTGGCGGTGGGAGCCCTGGGTCGTTCTGAGAAGCTCCAAAACTCAGAGTTATATATGCTCAGGTTGAGGTGGGAGCGCCTTCCACTACCTCCCCTGAGGGGAGTTTTACACTAGATGATGTAATACTGGGTCACGGGATACCTTGGGTATCTTTGACTCCTTCTAAGATGTTGCAGCCATCTCTTATGTCAGTGCAGCTGAGTCCATTATGGCCCATTATGGCTCATCAACAAGAGAAAAATACCTTCAAGGTGGGTGTGAATGTTCCAGGGAGTTATCACAGCTGAGTCATCTGTGTAAGGAAAAAAGAAACAGTACCCCACCTCAAAAGGCTTTGCCTCTTTCCTTATCTCCTTTACACACAGCTTGTAGCCTAAGATGCTGGAGGTGCACACCTGCAGCATCTGGCCTGGGTGGCCACTCTGCACCTTGTTAGCAAAGCACACTGCTGCTTGAGCTGTCAGCACCAGTAGTCCAGTCTCTTACAGCACCCAGTGAGCTGGATGGAGCTGCAGGTGGTCGAATGTTTGAGTCATTAATCACCAGCAGTTCAGTCTCTTTAAAAAGAAAAAACACCAAAAAGCCAAAAAGGCATATTTGGAGAATAGAGAAAAGAAAAGGTGGATACCAGAATTTTGTGTAACACAGGACAACTACTTAGCTGTTTTGAGTTGTCAGGGAGTAGAACTGCTTGTAGGATACACAGTGCAGGTATACTATTGGATAATGATTTTTCACCTTCATTATTCCCTTTGCTATTTGAGGATAAAGACAATTTTCATAAATTAATGTAGCTTCATAACATTTTTGTGGATTCATCAGAGAAGACAAGTGAGGAAAGGTTTATCTTACCATTTAAAATGCTCTACACACACCTCTATAGATGTGATTTGCTTGTTTTTTTTCTCAAAACCATTGAAAAACATTTGGTAGACAGATACGACTAATCCCTCTGGGTTCATATAATTGTCTTAATTTAGGAGTAAAATTAAACTTTTGTTTGATTAGCGATTCTCTGGGAATGTTTAATTTGAAGAATTGCTACTTCTCAACTTTGTCACTTCTGCATATAAATTATGGACACGTGGTTTTCAGAGTACCTACAGGGTCACCGATATACTCTAATGTGTAGAGGGATTTGGGTTTTTTTGCAGAAGACGTTATATTTATTTCAAGGGTGGTGGAGGGGAGTACCCCTATTACTGTTTAAATTGTTTAAAATAATATACTGTCCTTCGGTACACTGCAGGAATATTGATAAACATTTGGCTACAACTCATGGAATGTGCAAGTTATCAAGACAAACTTGAATTCTGCTTCAAAATTTCTAAATAATAATCCCTAAATGTCGAAAGTCAAGCAGACATAGCAGAAGGCTGGCTTGGCTGAGCAGGAATCTTCTTTTGGAGATAAAGCAAAAAAGGAATGTGTATACCCAGTGGAACCAAGGGCAGCTGACATGGGAGGAATACAGAGATGCTGCTTGCTTCTGTAGGGAGAAAATTTGCAGCCAAAGCTTAGTTGGAGTTGATGTTGTTCAGAAACATGGTGGACAATAAAAAGAGTTTTTTTAAATACATTAATGGTAAAAGGCAGTGCAGAAATAACAGTGACCCATTACAGGATGAGCTGGAGTACCTTGGTTGTGAGAATTGTAAACTCCCAGTTGACCCTGAAGTTGTGATTGATCTGCTGCTCCAGCTAGATCCCTGTAAATCTATGGGGCCTGGTGGAATTTAACCAAGAATACTTAAAGAGCTGGCTGAAGTAATCGTGAGGCCTCTCTTGATTAGTTTTGAACAGTCTTGGGAATCTGGAGGGGTCCCAGTTGACTGGAAGCTGGCGAACATTGTCCTGATTTTAAAGAGGGGCAAGAAGGATGACCCTGGAAACTATGGGCCTCTTAGTCTGATTCAGTGCTTGGTAAAGTTATAGAGAAGATATTCTGGGAGGTATTGAAAAACATCTGAAGGACAACAGTGTCATTGGTCACAGCCACCACAGCGTCATGAGAAGAAAGTCCTTCTTATCAAATCCAATTTCCTTTTATGACAAGGTAACCCATCTAATTGATCAGGGGAAGCCAGTTGATGTAATATTTCTGTTTTTCAGTAAAGCTTTGGATAGTGTCTTTCACAGGATCCTTCTCAACAAACTGTCCAGCACACAGGTGGATAAACACATCATGCGGTGGGTGAGCAACTGGCTTATGGGTCGAGTACAGAGAGTAATAGTGAATGGGGTGACCTGTCACTGGTTGGGTTCTGCAGGGCTCCATCTTCAGATGGAGCACAGAGGCCCTGTGCTCTTCAACAGCTTCATAAATGGCTTGGACACAGGACTGGAAAGGATACTAAGCAAGTTCGCAGATGACACATAACTGGGAGGAGCTGCTGACTCCCTCGAGGGCAGGGAGGCCCTGCAGAGAGACTTCAACAAATTAGAGGAGTGGGCAATCACCAACCATATGAGGTTCCACAAGGGAAAGTGCCAGATTCTGCACCTGGGATGGGGCAACCCCAGAAATGTGCACAGACTGGGGAACGAGATGCTGGAAAGCAGTGCCACAGAAAGGGACCTGGGGGTCCTGGTTGATGACGAGTTAAACATGAATCAGCAGTGCCCTGGCAGCCAGGAGGGCCAACTGTGGTGACCAGTTACAGGACCCAAGGGAATGGCCTGACATTGCATTAGGGCAGGTTTAGGTTGGATGTTAGAAAGAGGTTCTTCACCCAGATGATGGTTGGGCACTGGAGCAGGGTCCCTAGGAGAAGTGATCACAGCAGCAAGACTGACAGAGTTCAAGTATTTGGACAATACTCCCAGGCACACAATGTGACTCTTGAGGTTGGTCCTGTGCAGGGCAAGGAGTTGGACTTTGATGATCCTTGTGGGTCCCTTCCAACTCAGCATATTCTGTGATTCTCTGATAACTAGGGCCCACACCCTGGGGTTTTGCTTACACGTACTTTAAGCAATATCCCCTGAAGGTGGAGATTCTCATTGTCTGACTCCTACAGGATGAATGGCTTGTTGTGGTGCAGTTTGACAGATCCCTCAATCAACCTCTTACTTGTGCCGGTACAAGAAACATTTTGGAGTCTAATACGGAGGTGGCAGGTAGACACTCATCAACTCACATGCCACTATTTCAGAGAAGCATGACAACTTACAGACTACTTGCTTTCCTCAGGAAAGTCTGTCTTCTTCATAAAGCCAGAGCCAGCATTACCTTTTTCTGTCATAGGTTTTTCTTCCTCATTGGCCTTCCAGAGACTTTTATCCTATCACTGTTGTTGCCAGCTCTTCTGTTACTTTTGAAAGTTCGTTTTACAGCCAGGAGAGGAAAAGCAGACTTTGAAAGGGACCACACCTCGAGCCTGGAGTTTCCAGGCTCTCTGGCATTCCAGTTTACACGGAATAGTAAATTTCTACTTGTTCTTGGAGCTCTAATTTTTTTGTTTTTCAGAGCAGATTTAAGAGACTGAGGAGTTTCTTTTTCATGTGGATAACAGATGGGTAGTGGCAAACAGGTTGTAATGGTAGAAAGACATAACAAATGAGGCAGCTAACCCTGTTCTCTACAGCTCTCCTTAACATCTAAAAATCATAGTAATTCAGAGACTTGTAGTTCTTAGTAAAGTACATAATAAAGCTATGGATCTCACTGGAAAGGGGCAATTCCACTTCATAGTAAGTTCTGAGGTTTCTGAACAAAAAGAATAAAGCTTAGAGAGTCAAGCTATCCATCCTTTTGTTTAATCTTCATATATTTATTTGTTACTTTACTGATAAGTTATGAAATAATACGACCATTTCAAACAAATTTAACAAAAGATGTAAGGTATCAAAACTATGACATTGCATTATGTTAATGTGGATAATGGAAAGAGTCCAGCTGATACCTCACTTTTCATTTACTTTGAAGAATCAAAGGTCAAATAGCCTTGCATCTATTGCTTGCAGCACTTGTATGCATTTAAACCCTTGAAAACATCTTTTACCTCCTATTTCATCCCAGAGACAGCTGGAAAAAGTGCTGAAAGATCAATTGATCCTGGCTGGATCAATTTACCGTTCATGGATCAGCTTATTTCCTGTACATTAAAATGAAAAATTAAATCTTTCAGTTTGGAATGTACAAACACCTATAGGACAAAACTGTGTGTTCCAGGAGTTAGAGCGTAAGAGCTGTACTGGATGACATCAAATATCTAATTAGGACCAGCGAGGCTAGTACTTTGTTTGCAGCAGTGACGAGTGGCAGATGCCCAAGGAAGAACACAGGAAATGGGGAGGACAGTGATATTGATAGTGATACCATGGGAGTTGATCTGAGCTCTCTTCCTTCCTCCAAGGGCTAATGGATTACAGGTAACGTCGAGGAGGTCTGTGTTTAGCAGCTCTTGGTGGATGCTTTTTTTTGCTTTCTCTATTTGCTTCTTGGTCACACACAGAAGTTTACATCCAGGTCATACAACAAAGAAACCCAGAAGGTAACTACACACTATATAAAAAATTGCATCTTCTCACTTCTTTTGAATCTGTAACCTGCTGACTCCAGTTGATGTCTCTGAATGCTTGTACAAAGGGTAGTGCAATCAACCATTCCATACCAGCTTTCCCAGTCTATGCATTGTTTTCCAGACCATTCTGGTACTCCTCTTGAATGCCCCTCTTCCCTGTCGACTCCTGGTACTTGAATAGAAGTCACTTCATATTCTCTTAGCACTCTGTGCATTTCTGACTGTTGATTTACTGGTTTGGAATTGTTTGGGACTAAACACACAGATACACAGTGAAGGCACACCATGGAATAAAGAATTTTTTTGTCTTCTTTGTTCTGTTTGTTATTTAGTCCTGGGCCAATCTGGAATTTCATTACCTTTATCCTCTTCCCTGGATTACTCATACCCACATACTATAAACCAATCTTTCTCATGCTGAAGAACCTTTTCCAATATGTTATGATTAACCAAAACATAATTTGGAAAATAAAGTCCTAATCAATTCTAATTCTGAAAAAGTTTGGAGATCTTTTCTTTATCTAGGGGAGGACATAGCATGGGGAATGCAGATAAATGCATGAGACTTCAGGAATTCTTTGAATCTAATTTTAGTTTTGTTACTGGCTTTACAATTTCACTTTATTTCTGAAACAGGAGTTTACATAGGGAATGGTTAACCTGGCTTTTCTGTGTGACCATCCTCTTCTCAGTTCTACTTCCTGCACCAAGCCACACATATACAGGAAAGAAGACAATTTCTTTGTTATAGACAACACTTTTTTTAAATTTAGACTTTCTGTTTTTTGCAACAGTCCCTTTGACAGAATGTTGGCTAACTTGGTGTTCAGTGTACTTAAAATTACTTATAGATAATTGTAAGTTGAGAAAAAGCTCTACACAAGCATCTCTAGCTAAATATATAGACTCACCTATGTTGTTTTGAAATTCCTTTATGTACTGTTTCAGTCAGCTGTTAGAAAATGATACAATACCATAGCTATCCAGTCTGGGTGAATTAAATAACTGAAACAGCTAGTTGCAACAGTGCAACAAATGTGTAAAATTCCACTATATTTTTTCTAAACAGAACAGCTACATATAAATTTCTTTTAAAACAATTAAAAAATTGTTCACAGAAATGTCAGTGCTGGGCTTTAATTTCACTCATAGTCCAGGCATGATGAGGCAAGGATTAAATTCTGTGAACAGTGGATTGCAGTTCCAGTTTATTTTTGTGGGCAAACTAGATAACTAGATAACTAGGAATCCACTGACTAAAATCTACACAAGTGCCCAACTGAACATAAAAATTTTAGATGTAGAAACCAGCTTACTAAAGGGTAAACCCTTTTTTACAGGACACATCCTTCCTATCGGTCTCTAAATAACAATTTCATATAGTTCAGAATAATGTTGCTTCAAAGAATCAGCATTTGTAAGAAAATGTTTTGCTTTCATAATAAGGTATATTTATTTCTTTAGTGCTTGTACAGAACAGCAGATTTTTGAATTAATTATTTACAAAGCATTTATGAGCCAGGATTTGCAAGCCTTAAATGGTTAGAAAATACTGTTTACATCCTTCTGATTTTTTCCTGGGATGGATAGCACAGACAGAACCATGCAAGTTGTTTTATTTCTCATAATGCTTTTCAGTTCTTGTGAATTTGATTTAACTTCAGGATGAGGAGATCAGGGAGACACTGAAAAAGATGAAAATGGGGGTGTTTTTGCCTCTCACACCTTATTTGTACATTTAATGACTGACAGAGTATATCTGGAAGACTGTTGTTGACAGATAATAGTGTAATCTTTAAGAAAAAACTGTTTATTTTAGTTTCAGGATGGATTGCATTCCTAAAAAATGTACCAGCTTTTTTCTCTTGAGCCAACATTACAATCCAAGAGTGCATTAAATGCATGCAACTAGGTATTATTCTCTGTAGAGAGGAGGCAGTCTGCAAAACATATCGCTGAGTTCCATCTGCACATTCTGCAAGTCTCAAATCTCTGCAAATCTCATTTTTCAGGCACACCAAGGCAGCAGCGAGAATACTCTGACACAACATAAGTAGTGATATCTGCTCATTATCTCTGAACATAGTTGTGTGTGTGTTTTAGAAAAGACAAACACACAGAGTTGTATTCCTATCCAGTTTTCCATTGAAAAATTGACCAAGGTTTCATAGGATCATTGAAAAACATAGACTGGAAGTGACCTTTTCATCCTCTAAACTCTTGGTCAGGGCAGACTGGTTTCAAAATGCAGCACACACTGCCAGAGGAAGGAAATCTTGTATCATGTAACCTAAAAATATATCAGTATTATGCCTAATCATAATCTATACACACACAATTCTAGGAATTATGATTATAATAAATGAACCCTTTGCTAGTAGGTGATGAAGGCTATTTCTGTATCACATCTGATATTACTCTTTCCTGAAAGTAAATACAAGCCTTCTGATCCTGATTCTTGTTTCTGCATTGTCAGCAAACAATTCTGAAATGGTTCTGAATGGCACTACTGGTACCAGAAGGATTTACAGAACTAATTTAGGGAAATTATAGGTAATCCATATGGATTTAAGTGTCTTTGCTTTCTTTGTTATTGGTTTTTAATCATCCCTTCCATAGGCAATTCCAGTTCCCATGGTCATTTTTAAATCACACAAAAATGCTTCACAAGATCATTCAGAGAAGTGCTGAGGAAAAAAATAGAAATTATAATTAAGAAAAAAAGTCCTAGATGATCTTAACATTCATTCCTCATCTCTCTGAAATGGGTTTGTATTTTTATTTTTCCTTTTTGTTTTTTAATTTCCCCCACTTTATTTTAAGATATTTTTACCAATGGGGCAACCATCACAGTTATTTCATAATCTAATGCTTATTGATCATGAAGTTTCTTCTATTTTCCTGCTAGCATTTAGTTTTCCATTGTTTATTTGTTACTAGGTCCATCACATGAATTACTGAGAAAACTGAGGTCCTCCTTAGAAGCACACCTTCTCAAATATCAATTGGCTAAACATTAGTTCATGTTCGTGTAACTAATTTTACACTAAACGTTGGTTCTTCTATAATTTCAACCTTTCTCCTCCTACCTTTTTCTCCCAATTTTTTTACTAGTGCATCGCATCAATTAAGAGGTATTAAGCAAGGACACTCAAGAGTGTCTAGAAGTACAGAGGTTTACAAATCTGGTGAACCATGAGGTTCATTTAAATGCTTTGTGGCCTTCTTAGTTCAATGTAGTTGTCTTGAATCATCATAAGCACAATCAAAAAAATATTATTTGTCTGCTAACACTCTATTTGCAGGTCTGTGTATCTGCTTTCTACATTTGCCCCTGTTTTTGGAAGGAATTGTTTTTGACAGCCTACTCATCAGAATGATTAGCAGCACATAGGAAGCAGAAGAAAACCCCCATCTCTTAACTTTTATTAAGAAAATAAATTACACTAGAAGGTAGGTTAGCACATACTGATAGAAAACATCAATCATAGTTTCTTCAGGGGAGGACAAAGTGCAGATGAGTGAAACAGCAGAGTATTTTGTGATGAGGAGAAATAGAGGTTGATAATATTTGTCTGATGTTTCTAGAATGAGAAAAATCCGGAGTGCAGCTATAGTCAAGATCTGTGAGTTACATGACTCCTACTCTACTGTTTCCAGGGGGGAAAAGAAGGAGGGAAGAAGAAAAAAGTCAAGGTCCCATAAAATGCTGAGACTAGAGTTCACACCATAAACAACCATTAATTGTGATTGCAACCTAGAAGTCCAGTACAGAGACCAGCTACGTGACTGGTGAGGATTTCCAGAAAGAACCAAATAACTCAAATCACTTCTGCTCTAAGATGCATTTTTGCACATGCAGTCCATCTGCCTTAACCATACCCATTTTACTACGAGGAAAAAAACTCTTCTTTGTAAGTTATTGTCCTGTACATGTAATGAGTTTGATGGGTCTCAGTTCTGACCTATTCCTTGCAAAAATGCCATACTGAACTTTCATTCTCTTTCAAACTTCAGTGAGGACAACAACTTTTCTGTTCCCCACAGATCAAGACTGAGTCATGGTGATGGGACAATATCTATAAGATATCTTTGCTGCTGCATTATAAATAAACTGAACTTAATTTTCCAAGTATCACTCTGGAACCTCCTTCTAATACTAAAGTCACACAGGACTTTAGAGATAAATGTTATTGCATCATGCACTTTTATATTCAAAACTCATTCAGTAGAAAATACTGCACAAGACATTCTACAAAATTGAATAGCTATATTAAAGGGTTCACCGATCCTTGTGGAAAATTCCTAACAAGATCCTGAATTGTTTAAGATTTAATTTTATCAGATGTAAGACTGTTTCATTTTTTATCTTGCTGGAAGTGCTATTTAAGAAACAGGAAGGTTTACACACCAAAGTTACAATTCCACCTTTTCTAGTAAGATTCTAAACATCCTGTTTGTTTCCAATTGCTTTTCAAGTAATCACAGCATACTCTTCTTGCCTAGTATTTTTAAAATTGTGGATTGGAAAGTTTACATTCAAGAAATTGTTTCCAAAATTACAGGCTGGCTTTGCATATGTTTTGTTTTAGCAACATTCAGTAAGAGAAAAAAGAAGGAGAAATCTTTGCAGCACAGATCAGGAGAACAGATAAAATGTGAGCAGTAGGAAAAGGAGCCATTTGTAAGTGCACTGTGAATACAGAGAGAGCTCACCTTCCTTTCTTGTCAAATAGAGCAGAATAAGAAATAATTGGCTTACTTTGTATGAGGAAAAAGGACACGTTCAATATTAAGAAATTCTCACAAGCCTACGAATGGTTAGATAATGGAGGAAGCTGCTGAGGGTTGGTGCAGAATCGATATTATTGGAAAAGTTCAAAGTAACATTTAACACTCTTCTATCTTTGATGGGTCAGGAGAAATCAAACTGCCTCTGCCCATCTGGGGATTGAATGCTGATAATGTCATTAGTTTTCAAATACTAAGGACAGAAACAGTACAATACAGATGAGCAATGATCTTCCCTCAGGAAAAACTCAAAGTGCCCAATTTGTGGTCAGTGCTAACAAGCCTGAGCTAATGCACAGAGCTCCTGCCAAAATGCACACAGCTTAGGGCAGGATGATGGAAAAGAGGCTGGAAATTGAAGAGTCAAACTATGGTGAACAATATGTATCAAAAGGCAGCATGGAATATGAAGAAGAAGGAGAAAAGGGAGAACAAGATTGCATGATAGGAGACAGTGTTGCTTTACTGGAGTTCATATTCATCTCTGGCACATTTAGCTTGTTCTTGAACTTTTTTTTTATATTAATATATATATAGATCACAGTTGAGAAGGGTTTATGTAACCTCTAGAAATGGTGAAATTTGAAGAAGATAATGGCATACTGGGGTGGGGTTAGGGTCCACACAAATGAAATGACATGCAAAATGTACAGTGGGGCTGCAGGAGAGATGACAGAAAACAGTAATTTCCAAAAAAAAGTAATAGGATATTCGGGACTCCATTCAACCCCAAATTCTCATGCCAAAAAGTACTGAAGGATGTTTGTGGCACAACTGTACCACAAATGCATTAAACAATTTTCTTATCTGAACAGGTAAATTTCACAGTATTAGGGAGATATTACACAGTTGTCTGATAAGATAAGGCCTTGAAAAATGCAAGTCTTTCCTAACTGAGATCAGCTGAACTAGAATTCCATCACGGATTGCTGTTCTTACATTGCACTTTAACAGAAATGTACTGGGAATCCTGACAGACGATCTGTATCATCCTGGGTACAGCCTGGATAATTCACGTCATGCACTACTTACATGACCTTCTGAGAGAGACAGAACTGTGGAAGAGGAAGAGGAAAGAAGATGAAGAAGACAGGTCTTTGTCAACTGAGTTAGGCTTGGGAGACCAAACCCTTTATAGCACCTCAAACCTCTTCCTTTGTGGTTTTTGTGTTGTGTAAGTTCTCTGACATTGGATATAGGAGCAAAGTCTTGACATTCTGCATTGGTTATTGTAGAGCTAACAGTCTACTTCATCAGTTCGGATTTGATCACGATTATTACTGCCACCCTTCCTATTTTTCTCAAAGTACCAAACTACTCACTGACATCTAATTAATCTCTCTTACTTTTGTGAAATTCTATTTAAAGATATACCTGAGGATTTCAGCGCTATGACAACCACACTGTGAGGCAAATGAAAATAAAATATTGAGAGTAGGCAATTTACTACTAAAGAAAGCAAGAAAACTCAGAATAAAAAGTTTGTTTCCTGCCTGGTATCACTTTATTATGCTATATACATATTCAAAAGGCCATTACAACGTGGAGAATGATCTCTGCTTGTCCTTCACAGGCCAGGGAAAAGAGGAAACTCTGCCTTGCCCTGCATCACCAAGAATTCTGTCATCACTGAGCTGAGGCACTGGATGCTCCAGGGATTCAGTCATTTCCCCTGCCAACAACAGAAAGGATTGTTTTTCCATACACTGTATGGGCCAAATGCATTAATTCCTGTGTTCCTTCAAAGTGCCAAGGGCTGGCAGGAGCCAAAAGGAGGACATTGGAAGGGTATCCACCAGTGCTACCAGGCAAGAAAATTTTCTTTCATAGCTCTGGCTGGACAGCCTGACAAATTTACTGTGGTGCTGATGGCCGGATATAGGGCCAGTGCAGAGAGGGTTTTTTTCAAGTTAGAGCAGAAAATATTACCTATGTTTTGCCTTCCTCTTCTGAGTTTAATGCTGACTGCTTGTGAACATCTGAGAATACTGCCTGGCTCTTCCAGTGGTACCTCATATTGGCCTGCTGTTTCTACAGGGCAAATAACACACTGATTTTCCTAGTGAAACATGCTTTACTTGTTCCACTTGGAATAGGGTAACTGACGTAAGAATAGTGTCCCATGACAGCTGAAGTAATGGGTTTGGGTGACTTCAGAGTTCTTTTTGGCCTCTGTGAAAAATGTGTCAAAGTAATCCCTCACACAAAATTACTCACAGTATAAACAAGCCATGCCTATTTACTTTGAAGTTTTGGTCTTGCTTACCCTAATTGTGCTCTCTTATGGCAGTGAGCAGAATGACACTGATGAGATCTACTTTTAGGAAGTGATGAGTAAAATTCTTGCAATGCAGTGCATTGTTCTATCCTCTCTCTCTTTAAACTGTAAAAGCGCTGTCTCTGTGGTTTTACCGTTCCTGATCCATGCAGGTAACTTCACAACCCTGGCACCACACATACTACAGAATTATTCCCTAATGGGAAATTGTATGGGATGGTGATAATTATCTCATCACTTTCATAAACGTTAACTGGATTCCTGCTGTTATGTTTTAGAAGTTTTCCTATGTTCCTACTGCCCTTCCTGTTATCGTCTCTTCAGTGCAACCCTTTAAATATGAAATAACCTGCTGGAATACATATTGTGACACAGATTTGAGAAGAATGGCCCTGTTATGACTTCTTTTTTTTCATTTTTATGTATCAGAGTATAGTACAACCAAATTGTAAAAAACCTTGAGACTGCAAATATGGAACAATTTCAAATGGGAACAAATTGTAGTTCAGAAAATATCAGATATTTGCCTACAAAAGGCAAAAATAATCAAATCTAAAATGCATTTTTGTCCATAATCACAGATACATGCGTATGCTTGTGAAAGAAAAACAAATCATAAGGTAATATACATATTGTGAAGAATTTAGCTTATCCCAGCTTACATGGTTTAACATAATGTGTTTTTATTTCTGATATATTTTGTGAAATCACTTGATTTTATGGTATGACTGCTGTCATAAAAACAGCTTTTCCTGATGAATAACATTTGGAATAAAGCCAAAACCTGATTTGGCCCTTGTTTTTTCTAGGATTAAGCAAAGAAGGTATAAACTCTATGTACTTTTTAACACTAAATGAAAAATCCCAACTTTTCTCTGGTAATCACTTTGAAAAGTGTCCACCTGAATGAAATAAATAGCTCTGTGATTACAGATTCAGTATCATTATGAAAGGACAGGAGAACGGAAGGAACAGATGCCTTCAATCTTATATAAGCAATCAAGAAACTGAACACATCAGAGATGTCAAAGGAAGAGATGGGACTGCCTCATCTAAAACCCCCAAGGTGCAGTTAGGGCCCTTAGATGATTTAATATCTTCCTCTGGAGAGAGAGAGCTCACTCTGTCCAGATGCTTTTATTCTTCCTCCATTTCGTACTGATATAGCCTCATAAATACAACAGAGGATATAGTGGGAAAAGGAAGCACAGCACAATTCTGCATTATAGAGGATGCTGGACACTGAATTGGTGTAAGGAAATAATTTCTTTTCCCAGATAAAGCCATTAAAATTTGAAGCATTTGGACAGAGGAAAAGAAATCAAAGAGAAGGAAGCAGAAGTAGTTATGGAAGGAGGATAGTATGGCTTAGGTAAAAATTTTGGCAGAGGTAAATAGAAGGAGGGATTGTTTTGAAGTTGGAATGTGTGGTAAAGCTTAGTGAAAGAGAATAGGCACAGGATATTTCATTAGAGGAAATCTGAACTGAGGATTTATCTCACTCTATGTGCTTCACTGGTTTTTCAGGTTTCTCTTCCCCCATAAATATCCATTTGCGCTTTGCCACTTCACCTGCATTGTCCCCACAATTAATTTCATCATGCCACTACCTTCATAGAACTGTAGATGCTTATTTTTATAAATATCCATACTATCATCTGCAAATTTACATGCCATGGTTTTTTATGCTCTTTCTCAATATGTTCATTGAGATGTTAAGTAAGTCCAAACAAAAAGGTGACCGACACAGCACTTGACATGTACCATCTGCCTTTGGGATAGATATTTATCATTATTCATTATGCCTTGTTTTTCACCAAGCAACTGTTTTTCAGCCTACATGTCAATATTACTGTCAGTGGCAATATGATGCTATAAACAAAATTTCATGAGATATAACTCACAGTAAAACCTCATCTATTATACCACCTGGCTTCTGTTTGTCAGCAAGTGTTGTCATTCCGCTGAGGAAGCAATCCATTCTGACAAGAACAATATATTATTTAATTTCTTGTTTTCCTTTGTCAGTGAAATGAAGGTCCAAACAAGAGCTTCAGACATAAAACAGCAATGCCTCAGGAAAAGCCCTGATCTCCTCATTTGTAGCCAAGTGTCCTCACCATTGGGTTGCTGCAACCTAACTCTCTGTGCCTTGCTGTCCTCCTGATCTATTAGTCCTGACTTGACAGATTGCCTGCATTTGGCAGGAACCTATCCTCTTCTTCCATCCACACACACTCTCTCCATCAAGGCAATAACATAATGGCCAGGGAACCCTGGCTGCTAGGTAGAGCCCTGAGTTTGATATCGCTCAGGCTGAGGAGGAATCTCTATCTCCCAAGGTGATTGCCTAGACCTTAAACTCAAATTTTGGAGTCTGCAGTTTCAGATTAAAAACAAATCTTAAAGGATCACAGAAAAGTTGCATTACAAGTGAACTGCGTTCCTCAGTCTTACAGAAATATGTACCACACTTTCTTCTTAATATTTAGTTTTCTTCAAGTGCATTCTTTATAGTCCTAGACCATTTTTGTCACAGACATTTTTACCAATTCTGGCAATATAATATATATTCATATTTCTCTGAGTAGGACAAATGGAAAAGTTTCATTGTACTATAAGAAGAACAGGTTTTTTCTTTCTATTCCATCTTTATTTTTAGAGTAATAGGTATTGTAGTAGAAAGTAATTTTTTACTGCAACTACTGGACAGAAAGAATGACTTCCCTGCTACCCTTGAGAGGAAAATACGTACCTTTCACATAACTCTGGTTTTTCTTTTCACTAGATGTAAGAGTCAACTTGTCCATATTTGACATTCCTCCTCAAGTTATTTGAGTTTTTCACTGAAGTCTACTTAATTATTTAACTGTATAATCAAATCTGCACAATCTCCCGTGAAGAAATAAATGACATAGTTTAGATATGCAAAGGATTCTTACTTTCTGAGAAAGAACAAAGCCTTTACAAACTCTTCCCGAGAGAACATAACATTGGAGAGAGATCAAAGGAGAAAACCCAATCCAACATTATTAGATGGATTAAATTTTATGTGTAATCTTGCAGTGGTATTGCTCAAGTTTGAGTATCAGAAAGGTTTTATGACCATTCCCAAGAGAAAAAGAAAGCAACTGGCATGATTTGTTCAAGATATGTTCCAAGGCCAGAAATGAGCAGATCTGCAATTTGGAACTTTCTGTCTGCTTCTCAGCACCCTTATCCTCCTGGTGTGAGAACAAAGTTTAATGCTCATATGGGGGAGGCAGAGCTGCAGTCCTTAAGAAGGGCTGCTTTAAGTTCTTTTCCAGGGATTTTTATGACTTGTTCTTTTTACCATAGGGATGGGAAGACAGTTTCTGTGAAAAAGTTGGTTTGATAGAGTTATCTGAGCATGTTGCCTCATAACAGCTCTGCCTTCTTTATGACCTTTAATGGGTTCAGTCACATTTGTTCATGTCTGTAGATGTGAGAGGGAGATGTGTTTCCTTGACATAATTCCTTTCCATCAATACACTTTTGTCAGCCCTTTTAGGGGAAGAGCATGTGCCACCCTCCAAGCCTTCCCTGAGTGCTGCTTGCAGTGTATTTCCAGTTTCCTGCTATAACTCAGGCAGTGTAAGTGAAGAATTTCCACTCCATGAAATTGTTTTTCACACTATTTTACTAAAGAATTAATATCTACTGAGTTTATAGAGCAGTAATTGCTATATCACAGCCCTATCAAAATCTGTCCATATTTGCTCTGGTGAGTGTTTACAATAAGAATGACAAAAACATTGTAAGTTCTGACAGGGGACACATTTATTTACCTCAAGCATATGTAAAATGTTTATTTTTACTGTTCTGTCACAGTTTGATACATGAGGTTTTACATTATACATTGAAATATGAATGTGCCCCTGGTTGTTTTAGTCTACATGTGGGAGGTTAATATCTGTAAAGCAAAGTGACAATAGAGGAACAAAGCAGGGCCCCTGGGACAAAAGAAATATTGATTCAAAATGTAGAGCCTCTTCCTAAAAAACATTTCAACGAGGCACAAAAGGCTACGTAACAAAATAAAAGTAATAGGCATACTCTTGGATGGAGATCTGTGATGGAGATTATTTTCTTTGTTTCTGAGGGATAATAGCAAAAGTATATAATGTCTGCCATAAGGAGTTATCACATTTAATCACATTTCACAAGCTATTGTATCTGCACACAGCAGTGCTTTTCTAGGATCACAGGGTATTTGGATATGTCTCAAGAAACTCTGAGATATACTCACTGAGAAGTATATGCAATGTCTGGATTTGAGCAATTCAATATTCTTGACACAAAAGAACCACTGAATGTCATGAGGAAGTGTTAAAGGATGGTAATGTAGCTATGTGTTTAAATTTTTCCATTTCAGATCATCACCGTTCATCTTCATAATTTTGAGCTAACTAGATAACATAAAGTAGGGAAAGCTGTTGAGTTTGATGTCAAATAAAGCATGCTCAACCAACCTGGAGAAGCTATGAACTGAAACACATTTTGTTCTGGGATACCCACAATATGTGATGGGGATTTATGGGGAAAGAGTTAAGCAGTTCAGAAATTAGAAAAAAATACAGAAATTTAGTTTGGAAAGTCATTCTAAGGAAAGCATTAGCCTGTCAGTCTCTCCTGTTTTCATCCTGAAATATCATTCTCAGATGAGTGCATTAAAACATTGCTTCTGTTAGAACTACACAATTTAATGCTGCAGTATTCAGCTAATGGCAAGTGGATTTGACCTTAAAGAACTTATTACTTCAATCTTCTTTTTATTACAGAAGTCATCAGCCTGCCTAATTTCAGCTTAGCAAATCACTACATAAGTATATAGCAGGTTTTCTACTTAAAGAGAAATGTGTTTTGAATTTCTGGAAAAGGGGCATCATTTTCTTAATTAGACTTAATGACAGAGTATACAGAATGCCAGCTGAATTCCAACTCTGAATCTACAAAAATATAAAGCAGTGTTTTATATATTTAATATGCAAAACATTACAATCATGTCACATTAAGGCTATATAAGCAACTATCCTGAAAAGTCATACAGGGGCCTAAAGACACAAAAGAAATCTATCTCTTTTATTCTCTAGATGTCTTGCATTCTGCTAGGATCTGTATTACTTTCATCAATCCCTATTATTTTCTGTAGAAGTAGTTAAATCTCTTCTAATTTTTTTTCTTATTTATTGGAGGATATATACATTTTGTGTTACTTACACATATTGACTATGGCATCAAGCTTAGATAGGGAGGTCCAAGCCTCTCTATGTCTCCCTGACACAGAGTGTTATGGTATTACCATCTGTAAGTATTCAAAAATTGTGAATCAGATGATTAAAAAGTCACAAGACTGGCCTAAAACAATGGTGTAAACCCTACACATTTTTATGTTGCTTTTCACTTGTAATTTTCAACTCTTATGGAATACTCAAGTAATTTTTTCAAGCTTTTGGAACCAGGGATGTCAGAAAGCAGAGAAGAGAAAACAGGCGCTTTTGTGGGAGGACTAGAGAGATACAGCTGGCAGTAATGATTCAGTCCGTATGTGGGTTATAAGGCTTGATGGCAACGAAGAGGCTTCTCTGAAGATTTGCAGACAGACCTGGGACAAGAAGATCCAAAATGTCAATTCTTGGGGACAGAATTAAAATTTGACCTTCGGCCATGGTGTAATATAAAAGAAAGGAATGTCAGAAAATTTCACAAGAGATATGAAGTAGATATCCAGGAGTCAGGGAGAGGGTGACACGTATTAGACTGAAAAAGACAGTAAAAGCAATTCTAGGGACTAATGGAATGACCTGAATTTCCTTAGCAGATACTCACGAAGCTACCAGAAGGTGATGCTATTCCACTTGTTCTTCATGAAGGAAGAACAATGTGGCAAAAGCAAGAGTGAAAAGGCATAAACTCGAAGTTAAGAAATGGATACAGCGACATTACTAGCTGACTAGCAGCATACGGTATGTTCTGGTTTCAGCCTTGGGTCCTATGTTCCTAGCTGCTATTTGTTAAATATCTTCAGAATGATGGATGATATACTAAGAATTAAAACTCTGAGAAAAAACCAAACCAAACAAAAAAGTAAGCAAACAAAAACCCCCGCAAATAAAAACCCCCACATACAAACAAGAAAAAAATCCCATCATCAAAACAAACAAAACCCCACAAAAAACACCAAGAATTAGGAACACTATCCAGCTGACATTTGCATTGTCATCTGGTGAACACTTTGCTGTCCAGGGAAAGAGGGACTAATATTCTAAGGACTGTTCATTAAGAACAGTATTTCCAGCTGAAAGGAAATTACTAGAAGGATGAATTGTGCCCTACAAGTGCCTCTTTATGCATTGATAGGAAATTATTAACTCAGTTGTAGATGTCTGTATCTACCTCTGAGGTTGCTTTCTGCTTAGGGCAAGGGTCAATGGCTTAACTAAGAATTTCTGAGACAGAATTAGTATGGTACTGTTATGATTTTAGGAGTATCAAACAGCCCTGTTTCCTATTTAGTGAAAATTATTGTCCTTTGCTGTTTGGTAGCAAGATAGATGCGTCATTGTCTTTGCACATATTCTCTCTCTTCTTCACCTGTAATGGAAGAAATAGGAAACTGATAGGGTAGTCAAACACATTTTTCTTTGAGAAGCTATCAATGAATCATTTATTTTGTCAAGATGATCTCCTGTGAAAATTTTTCACATATATATCATTTTTTTTTGAGCCCAGGAATGTTACAAAATTAATTTATTACTTCTGATATTGGTACCTTACAGAGATTTTATTATTTAAATTTTAGCTGTACCATTAAGTTTTCCCTGAAATAATAAGACATCCTTTACATAGTCTTCATTTGTTGTAAGCTTGCAAAACAAGAAGTTAAACTCACTAGCTTTTAACACCAGATTCAACAAGCTAAATTGCTATAGAAAAGGCTCTTTTTCAGAAAGTATAGCATAAGTGGTGGCTGTTACTGTTTAGTTTGAATTTCTTCTACTTGAATGGCTCCAAATCATACCATCTCAGATGATATGATGCAAACAGTATTCTAAAAAACACAATATCCATTTCTTCCCACCGAAGAGCATAGTATATAAAGTGCTTAGGTTTTTATCAATGCTGGGTTAGATTACTTTTTCTTTGAACTGACTTGCAGGATGTAAGGGTGGCAGGAACTGACCCCTGATTGCTGGACCTACAGAAGGGAGACCTGAGGACATTTAAACCCCATAGCTGTACCTGTTTGTTGACCTCCAAACGGACCATCCTTTTTCTGCTGTACATGTCCTTCAGTGGCTGCTGCATAGCTTGATTCTTGTTTTGAAAATGGATGTATCTGACTCAGAAAAAAACCTTTCATTTAGTGAGCAGGTAATCCAAGGATTCTCTGGAGTGCTCTGCTTTTATCTTTGTCCTTTTTCAGGGAGGGCTGGTTGCTTCTCAACCTTTGAGATTACCTTTATTTCAGTTATTGCTGTCTTTAACTTGTTGGGGGTTTTCTAGTCCGATTTTTTGCTGAATATGCTAAAATATTATTTGAATATGTGAATATGATGAATTTTATACGGTCATTATATTTTATACAGTCATTAACAATATCTGGAATTCTCAACATAGCACTGTATTTTGAAAGAAAGAAAAATTGGACAAAGTATATTTTCCATTTTTCTACACTTTTTCCTGGTAGTCTTCCCACTGGCAGGTATGTAAATTCTTCACCTCATGCCACAAATCTTTAGCATGTCTGTTCCTGTTCTCCATCATAGTGAGTGTGTTCCAAGGGGGCTGTGATGTAGTTTTTGACTGCTTCACTTGATATTGATGCATTAATACATTTGTCAGTGCGTGCTATTTTAAGGAAGTGGTGGGGCTTCTGCTCTGTTCACACCCTCCAATAAATCCAGATCTGCACTAAATCCATCCCTGTCATGACCTTCCACAAACCAGCCTTCTGGAACCTTACTGGCAAAGAACAGTTACATGATATGGAAATAGAGGGCAGCTTTTTTAGTTTTACTACTTTGAATGTATTATATAAACTTTAGGAACTAGAGATGCTAATCCACATTAATCATCCAAACATTTTCATGCACCATTTTTGTTGATTGACTGAAAGAAATTTACAATTCACTGAAATCCCTTGACAGCAAGAAGGTGCTTCCTGTGTGAATAACAACTGATGTGTCTTCTGTATAATCAAGCAGGTCTGACTGAGTAACAGGGAAATGCATTAGCCAGAAGAAATCAATCTTTGCTTTTCATGTCAGAATTCCTGGTATATTTACCTTCACTTTTTTAGTAGATTTTTATATCTAGAAAAATATGTGATGTTTATTCTGAGAGAAAAAGAAGACAGTTATTTAAGCCAGCAAAACATATTGGTAAGGTAACATTAGGATATCAAATAGCTGGCAGAAAGCAGGATGGAGAAAAGTTCAGGAGCATTTGGTCAGTGTAAAAAGCACTAAGGTTTGCTCTTCCTCTACACAGCAGACACTACTTAGAATATATGGCATGGTACTTAGTGTGGAAGACATATGAAGCAGTGCCTCAAAATTTACAGGCCTTAGAGACGCACCTCAAGAAATGAATCTGTCTATATTCAAAATGGTAAACAAAAGGAGTTGGTAATAATTTGTTGGTGCTTACTCATTAGCAACTGTTTTCAAGCTTTCTGAACTGTAACAGCAGGAAAAAAAATGTAATCACTTTGATGGAAAATACATTGAGCATTATTTTTTACATTGTTTATTGCTATTCTAGCAACTGTTTTATTCCCATTTAAAATTATTAATATTAAATCAGAAATTTTTTACACACATCATCATTATCACTGTCTTAATGTCCTTTCTTTAGAATATCTGTAGCCTAAGAGCAACTAGAAAGCTGCATCCTCTGAAGACCAGAGAAGTTAACCTCTCTGAAGGAAAGAAAAACAACACTCTTTTTCATGACTGATGGTAAGCAGAAGATAAATGAATTTAACCCATTCTTGGAAGCTGTCTGAAATATTTTTTTTGCATAAGATACGAGAAAGTACCTAAGTAGCTCCAACCTGCTCCTTTCTCCAACCTGCTCCTTGAGTACAGCTTCTGTACTCAAGTGACAAGACAATCAAGACTAGTGTTTGGTATTGAACTCCAGAGGCACTTTTAACGAATGCAGTGGTTCCACATTATACATGGTGTTATGACTTCTTCCCTCAGTATATAATTCCTCATCTTCGTTTTTCACCCATTTAGAGGTCCAGGTTAGTCCTCTTCCCACTCCTCCTTCCCTCTGTTTGAGGTTGGCCTCTCCATCATGCTGGCACACTTGTTTATGCAGCTGTGCTCTAAAATTATTCCTTGAAATGACCTGGTGTAAGGAAAAAGAAAATGCCATCATCCCCTCTTTTCACAAGGAAAAATCAAAAAGTATGCTTTCTTTGGGTCTCTGACACAGACATGATTTTTGTTGTTTTTTCCCCATTCCTATAATCAAAAAAGACATTCTAAGTGCTAAAAGTTGTTGGCCTTTCAGTGAGTTTCTTGAAGCAAAATAACCAAGGCATATACAACAAGTAAAGGATAACGCTGGATTGCAATTCATTTGGACAATTACACATAAATACATTAAGGAAAATCACATAATTTCCAAGAGAGTCTGAAGCACAAAATATAAGGAAAATGCTTGGCTCAGTAAAGAAATTGCTTATCCAACTCTAGTAGTAACACATTTAAGAGATTAATTTCCTCTGCTGAAAGCTCTTCTGCAATGGTAGATCTGTCCTTTTCCTCCCCTGTGAAATATGGAAATGTGCCTGCGAAGATTTGTGAAAATAAACAGCATTCTTTGCCAAGGAAAGCATAAATTGAAAGTGTCCTGGTTTCATGTCTATATGGATTACAACCTACACCCTCCAGAAATCTATCGTTTGTTATCTTAAAGACATGGGAACTGTTAAGGAAGGGATTGTTCAAATACGTTGTTTAAATGTGAGTTTTATTTGTTATGTCACTTTAAGGCTTTTTGAGGGAGTTGGCTGCAAATTGCTATCGGCAAACCTTAAAAGATGGAAGGGAAAAATGTGTTATTTATTGAGTTGACTGTGTGTCAAAAACATACTGTTCCCCAAGAGATAAACTTGGTTTATATTAGGTGATATAATACAAGCACACAAATTTCCTGTAGAACAGCAAAAGGCCTGGCTTCAACAAGGTGTTAAAGTAAAGGGTGCATGGTAGACACTGAATTTATAATGGATAATCTCTGGAAAGTGGGCTGGAAAAATACACATTACAGGGGAATTTGAAAGAGCAAAGGCACAAGGAAAAAGCAGAGATATGGAGATGAGTAGAAGAAAAAGTCTCCACTGAAAGAACACTTTTCAGTTACCTGAAAGTTTCTTATTATTGAACTGTTCTTTTTAACAAGCAAAACCATTTAATATTCTTTAAAAACATTTCAGATTCTCTCAACACTCTAGTAGTAGCTTGTGAGAAATCTCTGCACTCCATGATTTACACATCTTTTATACTACTGAGCAAAGGGGCACATATTAAAAAATGCATATATTTACATTGATCTGAATTTATTTGCATAAAATTAAAGGGAAGGTACAGGCATATTGGCTTTAATCCACTCAGACTTCCAGTTTCGCAATGTTTTCAGGATTTCTGACTCTCCTTTGCAGATATGCTTTCTCATTAATACCTTGACCTTTACTTTTACCTTTATATAGCCAAAGGGGGGGTTGGGGCAGGGAATGCAGTAAGAAAAAATTGATCTATGGGAAAGCAGTGGTTGATTAGATGTGAGAAAAGGTGAAGGATTTCCTGCATGTGAGAGATTTTAGTTTTCTTATTTAATTATATTTCATATAATACCAACTGTCCCCTCCTTTACTCTCTCACCAACATTGTTCCTCTAAAACACATGGAATTTTATTTCCATCTTCCCACCACAATTACATATTTTTTCTGCCTGGACAGACACAACACACAGATGCTTCCTCATCCAGAAAAATCTTCCCAAAATTTTCTCAGCACACTTGTCCATTTACCAATCTCTTTTCTCTGTCCTTCTTGGAGTTCCTGGTTTCATGAGAACTCTGTGGGTAAGGCGAATTCTGGAGTGCTCAGCCAGTGGTAAGGATTGACTTTTTAGGGACAGAAGTAAAAAGGAAGCCAGTTGCCCATCAGCAGTTAAAGTAGCATTTTAGTGTCATTTCCAGGAGGTAAAATGGTTGCTAGCCCAGGGTATCTCAGCTGTTCCACATGGATGCAAGGCATGGGAAATGCATTTTCTGTTAGGAAAACTTTCAGGCACAGTAGGTCTGAAATGCACTGTTTACAGACTGTGTAGCTTTAATGCTATTTCTGGTGTGGTAGAGTTTCTGTGATAAATTCATTCCCTACTAGAATGTGCACACAAGATATCATAGGCTAGAATTTTAAGGACCTTGTTTGTTTCCCTAACTTTGCTTGTAAGAAGTGTGGAAACAAAATAAGTTTCAGGTGCTACTTTGCACTATACAGAGTAGCCACAAATGTTTACATTAAAAATAACCAACAGAGAAGGGCTGGCTGTGCATTGCAACCTAATCAGTTTTACGATTATAAGAGAAAAGACAAGATGAAAGAGCAGTACAGAGCTTTTTTCTCTGCACTGTTTATGCATGAACAGTGTCTACATCTGCTTGAGCTTTACAGATTTTGTGTTTAGACTATTTATTTGAGTCAAAAAAATTGGAATCAGATGCTGCTGTGATGGATTGGGGGTTCCAGCCACACTGTGAATGTGAAATCTCTGATGGACTTTGGTGTCCTTCATGCCAAAATATAAGAAAGATATTAACCTACTAGAACGTGTCTAAAGAAGGGCTACAAAGAAGATGAAGCACCCAGAGTGGAAGCCACATGAAGAGTGGCTGAGGTCACTTGGCTTGTCCAGCCTGGAGAAGAAGAGACTGAGGAGAGACCTCATAGCATTCTACAGTTTCCTCACAAGGGGAAGAAGAGGGGCAGACACTGATTTCTTCTCTGTAGTGACCAGTGAGAGAATCCAAGGCAATGGCCTGAAACTGTGTCAGGGGAGGTTTAGGTTGGATGTTAGAAAAAGGTTCTTCACCTGGAGGGTGGTTGGGCACTGGAACAGGCTCCTCAGGGAAGTGGTGACAGCACCAAGTCTGAGAGAGTTCAAAAAGTGTTTGGACAATGCTCTCAGGTACATGGTGGGATTCTTAGGTCTGTCCTGTGTAAAGCCAGGAATTGGACTTCAATGATCCTGGTGGGTCCCTTCCAACTCAGGATATTCTATGATTCTATGATTCTGTGATTTGTTTGGTTATGTGACATGAATTGAGTCATGCTGGACAGTTCTCATGGCTGGAAGAGAAAGAGCTGTATCTAGCTCTGCTGGTATATTGGTAAAGCCATGGCTGTAATGCATGCATCAGTAATATTGCATAGGGACAGAGCTGAGGAGACATAACCATTTACTTCACAATGCTATAGCCACAGAGAACAAACCACACTCCCTACTGCTTACCCACGGAGGTAATTCACTCATCTTCCACCCCACTGCTTTCACAAAATCTAATGAGAGACCTCCAGCACACCACCCAGGCAGAGGTACAGATCTCCAGGTCCTGCAGAGATTTTTACCCTTAACCAGTGAGCAGTTGTACCAATATACCAGTATGAGCCAGGTGTTACCTGCAGATAGAGATGACAAGGAGCTAAGAAAGGAGAGGGGCCAGTGGTCACTCTTCCGCAACTGTGTTAAAGTATCAAATTCTGCAGAGTTTCCCTTACAACAGTGGTCTGGGTAACTCCTTTTTAGGCTGGTGTTTCTTCTCTTCAGTCTATGCTGAAGTCCAGTGTGTTGGATGAGACAGTCAGGTGTGGAAGAACCTGGAAAAAGGACTTAATTGACACTAGAAGAGCTGAAGGCCAGGAATGAGGATACTGGATGCCAATCAGATTACCAGCTGAGGGGTACACTTGGTTCAGCTTTTCTTGGGCTGTTTTCGCTTATGATAGTGGCCAAGTCAAGGAAATGGGCTGGTTTGACTGGAAAATATTTTCTTGTGAAGTTTTGAAGTTTATTATCTTTCCAGCACATAAAATCTGTGACTTGTAGCATAAACTTAATGAAAGTATGCAAGAGAGATTTAGGGGTGTGTTGTTTGTTTGTTTGTCTCACTGATTAGGGAATTAATGTGGGATGTGAGATATTCTGATTGAATTCAGTCCTTTTCTGGAAAGGATTTCACCTGTATCAGGACTCCGACCAAATTTATTGTAGGATATTCTGAACTAGAAAAGTGTATTCTTAATAAAGGAATTTTGTTTTATATATATAATTAAGAATGGCAGGAAGAATTAGAACAGAAATTTTCCACCTCTGGGCAGTACCTGCATGTCTTTTCCTCCCTCTTCTTATCTGAAGCATAATATTCTTAATTTGGTATTCTTTTTTTTCCCCTGCGCCCTGCTCATAATATTTCTTGGACTGGTGGACTCCAGGGGCACTGCTACTTCTGGCCAGGAATATCTTCCCTGGATGAGGACAATTTCTTATCCTCCTCTCAGACTGTCTCTAGGGAAATGTAATGAGGCACCTCATTTGTAACTGAGAAGCTCATGCACTTTAGTAGATATTTGTATCTACTCCTTTCAGTTAACTATAGAAAATAACTCATAAAGTGTAAATAGCATACACGTGTGCCCACATGAAATACATCAGGACTGTCATCTCAAAGGTGCAAAGTTTTATTAGCTGAAATATCTAGAGTACTTGTTCACAAAGTGGACTACCATTAAGTGTCTAGATAATTACACTCTTGAGCACATCAATCACCTATATATAGAGTAAGCACCACCATTGCATTGTTAAGACTTCCATTATCCTGAGTGAAATGGAAACACAATATCCATATGTTTTTTTCTCCTCCGTGTTTTTAAGGACAGTTACGATGCTATGAGTCCATTCCAACAGGGGTAAAATAGCTCTATTAAGATTTCTGGGTCAGCTCCAACTCATCCATAATCTAAACTCTGATCTTACTCAAAAAGGTTTTGATTTTGCACAGATTAAATGAGAACCAAGTGAGGAGTTAATTGAATTTGCTTGATAAAGTTTCACTTACTCAGTTTCATGGAGCACAGTCATATAAGTGTTTTTTTCTCCCTGTGCACTTTGTTTTACTTATCTGGAGTTAAAGTTCCTAAACCAAGGAAAACAAGCTTTACACTGATTTTCTAATCAATATTTTCTTTGCATCCCTGCAACAAACAGCACAGGGTGACAATGTCATATTCAAGATAAATGGGCTTTGGAAATGCACTTTTCCTGTATAATTGAAAACAGAGCTACACATTAAAAAATCATTTACTTTTCGATGTTCTCTTGCACAGGGAAAATTGTCTGGCAGAATGAGTCTAGGTCTGTGCTTCAAAAAGACAAGAACCTCTCTGATCTCTCCCTAGGTATGACCCCCTTCCATCATAGTCTTTAGAAGAGTAATTTGTTGCATTTTTCCAGTTCTTCCAAAACAGAAAAGCCATCTCTTTTTTCTTTTCTATTTTTTTAATTTGATCCAAAAATCATTATTTCAAAAATAACCTTTTACAATTGGTTAGAAAAAATTATTTCCATAAATAAATGTTAGTAATATTCTCCATTGCAAACCTTTATGACAGCAAAGAGGCTTAAAGAATGTTTTCCATTCCTTTTTTACTATTTTATGCATTCATATTTTAGAACTGTTGCATTATTCATCTACACCACTTGACTTTATGGTTGTTTCATTCTTTAATACTATATATGTTTTACAGTAATAATAATGTAATGATTTCTTGGAAAGTATTTTGTATTGCTCATATCACTGATATATATTATAGCAGATCTTGCCATATAGACTAAATATATTTTGACTTCACTGGCTGCCGCATGAGAGGAGCCCCGAAGAAAAGATACAAGGACTCCCTGAAACAACATCTCAGCCTTGGCCATATCGATCAACATCACTGGTCTACTCTGGCCTCAAATCGGGAGGCCTGGAGACACACCATCTATAACGCAGCTGTCTCCTTCGAGAACACACGAAGGATCACTCTCGAGGAGAAAAGACAAGGCAGAAAGAACCGTGTTCTGCAGAATATACCATCTAAGGAGTCTTTCTGCTGTGCCTTTTGCAATCGGATATGTCTATCCCGTATTGGCCTCATAAACCACCAGCGTGCCTGTAACAAATGTGGATAGAGCCTTCCTAAATCTTCATTCGCAAAGCCTAGCCATGATCATTTTAACTTCAATACTCCACATGTTTTATGTTCAAGTTTGTGCAGATTTTGCAGCCAAAAGTATTGTTTTAAACATAAATAGTTAAAATTAGCTCTTTCTGTTACCCACTGAATTTATACAGACAAATACATATTTTCTCAAATTATTCCATTAATTTTATGCACCTTTTTTTTCAGACCTTGCTGTGTAACAACAATGTGAACTATGAAATGGAATGTTCCTTGTAGGGTGGCTGTATGGCCAGTATTCTAATCGTCATGTTGTTTCTGTTCCCTAAATGCATCCTGTGAACAGGTGAAAGCTATAGACTGGGAATCAGAAGATATATTTCTTTCAAGGTGAATATTGGCAACTGCAAAGAAAGGAAATGCTGTTACACAAACGTTTTCAACTTTTTCCTCTCATTGGTTGTGTAGACTTTGTCTCCAACACTCAGATTATGCCTTTTATCATGCTAGGCTATAGCAAAGCGAGAAATTGGTAGCTGAAGATCAAATCAGATAAAGACAGAAGTAATTGGCTGGGATAAAGAAGCAGACCTGCAGATTCTATGTCTGCTGCCTTGACCGAGTGTCTTTTTTCTCTGTTCATTGTTTGGTGAGAATCTTATTAATTTCACACAGTTTCTCTAAGACCACATAACGGCAATAGCAAAAAAAAAAATCTTTTTTAAAACTTCTTTGGATTTTTTTAAAAACTTGTGTTTGGGGTTACTGTTGATCACTGCTTAGATATCTGGTGCTTAACATGCTATAGTCTGGTGGGGAGCACACCTTTAAAGTCCACAATAACTCTACATTATTTTCTAGGCTTTGGTTTTATACATCAATAATTACAGTCCTCTCTGGATCTCAATAAATAGTTAAGCTGTAAATATTTTTGATAAAAATTCTAGAACTGGAGCATATCAAATCTCCACCTCCATTCTTAAATTATCTGCTAGTTCTTCCAGTCATTACAGCTTACAGACACAGGTCAGAACATTGCAATTTCATCATTTTATGTTGAGTAGGAGATTTCAATTTCGTCACTTGCTCTATCAGAATTACAGAATTAGAGGTTTATCAAGAATAAATTAACATGTTCTTAGGACCTCAAATTTTAAATGAACACTAATCCATTGATTAAAAAAGCATTTATTGCATGAAAGAAGAGGATATTTAACAAAGGGAACCCTATTCTTTTCTCTGTAGCTCTGTATGAAAGATGAGTGGGCCAAGGTAACAACAATGACAACTAAACCATGAACTTGTAGATGCGCCTGCTGTAATCAAACAGTAGAGAAAAGGTAATTTAATCATACTCCATTGATTTTACCAGCATGCTTGCAGGGGGTCTAAAATAAGGGCTGTTAAGTCTGATGTGCCCTGTAGTGTCCTGAAGTTTCTAGGGCTTTCAAAGAAGTAAACAAATCAAAGAAGTAAACAAAAAAAAATTCTCCCAATTCCTCTCCACTTACATTCTCTAGATCTTCTAGTATGAGCTCTTCTTTTCTGTAAAACCTCAGTTTATATGTAGCAAGAAGTCAATGATCATTCTTATTCAGTTTGATTGTGGCCTGATTTTGCCCAATTTCAGTACAGGCCTTGGTTTTGATATTTAAGTAGTACTCCAAGTTCAACCACAGTGTCATACTTTGATTTAGCTGTTAATGTCCTACAGAGAATGTCACTCCCCTATTAAGAGCTTGAGCAATTTTAAGTTGTTATCTCAGATGCATTAAACATTGCACAAGGCAAAAATATAATTTGATTGACAAGGAGATGTTTTAGCTGGAAAAGTCTTGAATGTAAACTTCACAAATGAGCAAGCATGGCATGGAGATCACAGGAGAAAAATAACTAGGGAATGACATGAGAATTTCTACAAAATTGCTTTTCTGATAAAGTCACATTTCAAGCTGAATGATTAGCACTTACTCAGCAGATCACCATGCACTGACCTTGGTAGTATCACCAGGGTCAGATTTGCATACATATTCACATGCATGAATAATTCTCAAATTTTCCATTACATTAGGCACAAACAGGATTTTTTTTTCTCTATCACGCATGAATGTCTTCTCCATATTCCTTTTGAAATGAAGACAGTAGGTTCGCCCTTACAGTGACTTAGCACACTGGTGCAGTATCTCCTTAGCTCTGTCTCTCTGAAAAGCCCAGTGCCCATTAAGGCTGGTTTCTGCAAACTGATTTCCCCTTTTTCTGTCATTCAGTAAAGGCAAAACAGTGGTCATTCATGCTTGGTACCATCTGCTTTTGAATCACTGTCATTGATTGGTATTGTGTAAGAGCTTGATATAGCCTATCATGTTATCAGGTATTACCTATTAATAATAATAGTTATTCCAGAGCATCAGTAGAGAAAAAGCTGGATTCTTTCTGCAAAAGTAATAATCTTTCTTCTGCTCATACTCAGCACTTAGCAGCATATAGAGATACCATATTCTATAACAAGCAGAAAATTCTATAGGCAAAACTCCTTTTTCTTCTAATGCCTTCTGTAAGTTTTTCCTTTCAAGGTGACTTGGATTCATTATCACAGCCACTTACTTGCTACTAGAGCTGCACAGAAGTCCCACATCTTGAAGGGTTTTTAAATTTTAAGATACGGATTTACTTCCAATCGAAATGAAACATGATCATCTGCAAATTATTTATGTAGAAAAATTGTTATTTTAGAGTATTTTTATTTTTAATTTTATAGCTTTTTTTAATTTTATTGCTTACACAAATAGTACAAAATCATCTACAGGCTTTTAATGAAATATTGTTTCATTCACTGGTAAAAATTGAAACATATTTCTCTAAAATCAATCAAAATGGAATTAAAATATAGGGATGATTAAGCTGACCAGTCAGTAGGTATCTACTGTATACTATTGACTATATCAGTGTAACATATGTTTAAGGGTAAAGATTAGAGGCTCAGAACTTGTTGCATGTCTTCAACATATGTGAAAGTCCTTAATATGTCAGAGCCTTCTGCTCAGTAGACATATCCTGTCTGGGCTCCTCTCCTGCTGTTTTCCTTGAGAATGTTTTTTTTTCCTTTGTCATTTGAATTTCCTGTGTTGCAGCTTATAATAGTTTCCCATTCACCTTTTGCAACATCTCGCTCAAAAAATTAAGTGTGAACCCCATTTCTCTGCAAGCTTTTTGTTGTTTAGGGCAGCAACTAGATTCACTTTCTCCCCTTCATCATGCTGAGGAAAATCAGCTCTACCAGACTCTCCTAGATGCTCCTTCATCGTGCACTTGAGCTCGCTGACCAATGTGGTGATCCTCTCTTGGATGCTTCCTTTTTTTTGCTGATTCCTCACTTGTTCTGGAGGGTCCCAGTATAGACACAGAAGTTCAGGTGGAGCATCACAATTGCCAAATAAATGGAAATAACTGCTTTAATCACTTTCCTTGATCTTCAGACCACACTTTTTCTGGTGCTGTGTTTTATGCAGTTACTCTTGTTTGCTGCAAGAACATACTGCAGGTACATGTTTAATTTGTTGTCTACATGGACAGGTCATTCTCAGCAAAAGTGTTTTCTAGGCAGCTGGAGCCCAGACTATAGTGTTGCATGAAGTTATTATATTTCAAGTGGAAGAATTTCATTTGTGTCAGCTGGCCTTTGTGACACTTCTCTCAAGCAAGACTTCTAGCTGAAAGATATCCCTATCCTCTACCATATCAACCTACAGATAAACTACATGGGAATTTGGTTCATCATATAGCTGGCTCAGAACACAGAGCATACAACTGAGAAATTTATAAAGAGTTAAGGAAGTAGATTTAAATAATAGAGAAATGTCTGTGTGTATGACTAACAAACTTCTTAGACTGTAGCTAGCCTTCCAGCACAGCAGAAACCTGGGCAGTATTTTGAATATTTTGGACTGGTTTAGGTTTTTTGCCACACTGAAAACAGCAATATCTAAGAAAATAGCTTCATTCATTTATTTATACTAGAAGTACAGCATTTCTTAGGGTAAAATCTGCAACTTAGGCAGTAATTTCACTATAGTAATCTTTACAGGTATGTTGTAGTTTTCAGCATATTTTGTATGTCCACATAGCAAAAATATTTTTCTTGCATCTCTTCAATTTGCTGAGTTTGTGATTCTGAATTTTTCCCACCTTTGTCATTTTTGTAGGTCATTCTTTAACCTACATCAGTAACGTTTGCACAGCGTGAACAGTGTTTGCTGTACCTTGACTTATCACATTCACTTTCACCATTGTCGATTCAATTGGACAAGGAATGTTTATAGCCTTTTGGAAGGTCAGATGTGATTCAAGGAGAAATTTCTTACCTATGTGTGAGATGCATTTTTCTGCAACTGGGTTTTATGTAATTTCATCTGAGGCTATAGGATTCACGTATGCCAGTCAGATACCTCAGTGCAGCTCCATGCTATTCTGTTCACACTACCTACACTATATTTATAGGTGAAACCTTCAGTTATAAAAAAGGTCTGTGATACTCTCATGCAGGAATGTAATTATCATAAGAGAAAGAGAGCAAAGTATGTAAACTCTTTCAATTAAGCCATATTCTCATCTTCAGGAAAAAAAGCCTTGTTATTTGAGTGATTGCTTTTAAACTGTTGACTCCAAGGATAAAATGCATTCAAGGCTTGTATGAGCTTTAAGGAAAGTGTTTAGAAGGGATCAAAGGAAGGAGGTCATCCTCCTTGTCAAGTTATGGACATGAGATCTACAGTTCTAGCACCATATACCTCTGTGTGGATGCTATGCAGCTGTCCTGTGGAGGCAGCATCATGGACCCCACCACTAGCTGCACAAATCAAAGCTGGCAGATGAGTCCTCGAGTGTTTCAATTTTATTCTTTATAGAAGAACACTTCATCAGCATTGCCTGTGTTCTGGGAGAAACACAGTGCACCAAGAGGATTTTTGGCAGAAAAAATAAGGATGAAAGACCAAAAAAAGAAACTAAAGGAGATGCTCAAGATAGCAGCTGGAGCAATGGGGTGTGTTCTGATTTGCCTTTAGGGGATTGAAGTCCAGTCTTTATAACTCAGAGTTTTGTATGTACCTTGAAGACCAATTGGTTTAATTGCCTTTTAAGTTGGGCAACTGCAAAAACTCTGGTGTTGTCAGGTTAGGGGATCACCCTTGCTATGAACTTCACTGCATTCATTCTGCAGATATTTTACTGTATGTTTAAAAAGAAAAAGGCAGAGTTCAGAAGTCAATATAAAATATATAGGAGAAAGTTCTCTCTATTTAATTGCATATCAAACTGTTCTCTGTTACAAAAGAGATCCCCGACTCCGAATTTTCTTCTTATGCAAATTGATGTAACCTCACTAAAACTTGTTGAGAGGTGCCAAACAAAAGGAAAAGGTATAATTGTTATGCAGTGTCCTGTTGTACTTTCTAGTGTAATAGGTAGTTAGTTTACTGATGCCTTTGTATCATGGATTAATCCTTGAGGGCAACACTAGGGCAATTCTGTTATTCATACCGTAATTGTGTTATACATGGAATTACACCTGTGAAACCATAGAATTGAAAAGCTAGTGTTATGTTTTATTCAATATCCTTACAAACTATAACAAGATACAGAATAAAAATGGTTATATTATTGGTTAGAAGAAATAAAAGTATAGATCAATTCATAAAGAAAAAAACAAAAGGGAGTTAAAAGTGAATGAGGCAGAGAAAACTTGAACAATAAATACCTTTGTCTCAGTTTCAAAATGAACCATTGATAGGAGCCAGATCATTAAATACATTAATTTAAAAAATAAAATGTGGAAAAAAACCTCCAAAAAACAATCTGGGCTAAATATGTTTTAGATGAGACAGATGTGTCCAAGTAAGGAAGTCCTGATTCAACTTAGGGCATGAAAGGAACTAGACAGTGTAATAGCTGAATCAGTACCAATTATGTTTAGGAATTGTGAAGAACTGAATAACAAACATATTATTTATCCTTGAAAGGGAGAGTATGGAGGACATGGTAAATTATACTCACAGCACTTAAATTTAATCCCTGCAACAAATCATTAGACAATCAGTTTAAGTATCTAGAAGGTAAGACGGTGATAAAAGCTATCTAACATTAGTTCTTCCAGACTAAATCAAACCAAACAAGCTTTGGGAAAGGTGGTAAATGTAAGATACTTTGACTTCAGTACAGTTTTTGACACTGTCTCAACTTCTTTGATCATATAATTCTCAGAAGCATGTTGAAGAAGTGTGGTGAAGACAAAATTTTAATCAGATAGGTGTGCAATTGGCCAGAAAAAAATTACAGATAACACATATTTATCACCAATGTTAGAAGGCATCCTAAAGGCTCTAAGGGGGACTCTTTGGAGCTCAATTATATTTGATATTTTCTGTAGTAACAGAAGTTGGTGTAAAGATTCATTTTATGCTGTTTGCATCTGATACCATGTAAGTATCAAAAGGTCTTGCAAACTGTTTAGATCAAGATCAGGATGAGAATAAAAAGTCAACTTTTGAAATAGATCCAACATCATGAAATCAGAAAAGTCACAAAGGAAAGCAATGGATAGCAAAAAAGAATATGAGATATACAGGCTCACAAAAGCGAATACTATTTTTGCCTCTACTTTTTGGTTTTCTCTAGGTAAAGGACAGTACTGGGAGCACTGTTATATTGAGCTCAGCACATTGGAGGGGATGCTTGGTCTGCGGGAGGTGCACTTTCATTCTGATTGCTATGGGATAGATCAAAAGTGTAGTGAACTGAAGCAAGAGCCAGGGTGCAGCGGGGTGAAAAAGGGCAAGACTTGTGCATTGTGACAGTCATTACATCATCACATAATCTGAATGATTCATCATTTTTGGTGAAGAGTTGTGAAAAAAGTCATTTTCTATTCAGAGAAATGAACAAAAATAACACAATGACCAATTTCAAAGCTCCAAAGATTTTTTTAAAGTGTTTTATTTCCAATAAATCAGTCATAATTAAGTTTTAATTAAGGAGAAAAATTTGAATAAGTCTATGGTTTCTGGGATTTAAGTATTTCAAATTAACAATGAAGACACTGCTCTCTTAGATATGTATTTTAGTGTGCAAATTTTGAGGAGAACAACTTTTTTGTATGAGTCTTTTTGTGATTGTGATCCTCCCTTTAGCTTTGGTTCTTCAAAATCTCACAAGCCAGATTTTTTTATAAGCAATATCAGCAAAGTGTTGATCAGTGATGATGTATCACACTATCTTTTCTTAGACATGCAAAAATGACATGAATGACAGATGGGATTGAAATTGTTGAATTTTTATCTATCTGGGAATTATTTAGCAGAAACACATCATACTTATTCTTCATTTCCTCTTCCCTACTCTCAGCTTATGATCTTCCCAGTCTGACACATATCTTTGATCAGGTCTTACTTGTCTCCCCTAGAGTGATATTTCAACATGGGGAGAAAAGAGATGCCTCTTCATTCAGTGAGGTGGTATCAACAGTACATCTGGTCTCACCTCTCAGCTGTTTTAGAGGCATCTTTATTTGCATTTTGCTTCCATTTCTGATGTGCTGGGAATCTCTTCTACACCTCACACATCCATTGAACAGCAACAAGAATAAACCCACTTCTAACCCAATAAAACTGCATTTGGCTCCTCTATGAAAAGCCCCAGTCTGTACCCACAATTGCAGTCATGAAAGAGAAAGCCAATCCCAGTCCTAAAAATTCCCATTAGTTTGTTTCTACAGCAGATCGAAAAAACTACTTGTATTCTGGTATCATGGGTTGGAACTGGCATGCTGGATCACAGCAAGAGCTGCTTCTAGCAAATCAAATCCTTTTTTTGCTGTCCCATTTGTCCCCAGATATCACGTGCTTGTCCTCTTTTCTAAATTAACAGAAAGGGAAAACTCTTTCAGAGTCACTATTCTTTTCACTCTTCTCAGTCAAGACAGTATAACGGTATCAGAGCTATATTTCTACAACTTCATAACAGCTTTTTTAAACTACATTTGAAAATCCTCATGTTTTTTTTAGCTTTCCACGTCAATTCCATGTCCACATCTGGAGTGCTGAAAGTATGCTATTCATCCATTATCTTGTCTACAATACATTAAAATTCAGTACTTTGAAGATTGTATGAAAACTTTCTAGTTTATAATAATGTTTTTATTTATCAATGCATGGACAAAAATAGATGTTTTTCATGTAAGAACAGAAAACCGAGGATGTTTCACAATCTGAGTCAAGTTATGCATTTACATAACTATAATGAATGTTCTTTGCTCTCAACCTCCTCTGGTAACTTGTGATGATTAAAGGAACATATATGGCTTATTTCAAAAGGTCTTATGACCTGAACTTGGCAGGTCATAATTCAGGCTGATGGAACATGTATAGTTAGCTATAGGAAGCAAGGTAAAGGTGTCAGAATGTTATAAGAAGTTGTTTTGTTTTAAGGCTTTCAGTTTAATACATTATAATATTCCCTTGCCATTGCCTTTGGATCAGGCTATGGACTCAAGTTGACTCTGAGAATATCTGAATCTTACAAGGACTTATGCATGTGCATAACTTCCTTCCTAAGGTAATTTCAATGATTTCACTGGGAATATTCACATGAATAAAATTAAGCATATACCAGAGTGTCTTAGGGAATCCTAAGCAGGAAACATAAAATTTACATTCCCAATAGGAATATTAATATTGCTATGTTACATTTACTAAACAATATTTATGATGCTATATCCATTTAACAAAATAAACCACAATATGTTAAACAGTTTAAAAGAAAAATGAGCACAGAGACACTTCACAACTAACAGGTTTTCAATGTTATTCCTGGTATTCAAGGCAGGTTTTCTTAAGGAATTGTCAAGAACTTTTCTGTGTAGGTTTCAATGAGACATTTTTGTTCTTTCTTATGTAAACAGTCAAAGTGCCAGCAGACTGTGTCAGTTTTGCTAAGCTGTGCATGGAGATTGAGAAGTGATACCACAAAATTTTGGAGTGTTCCATATAATTTCACAATGACATCTACAGTAAAAATAATAGTGTGTGCAAATAGAGTGTGCAATGGTGTGTCCCAACCTCTGTGGACGGGAAAATAGAGACTAGTAATAGTAATATAATTCAGGAAAAAGAAGCCAAGATACCTTTAAGTATAGGAATCATATAAGTAGAAAAAAATACATCAGCTCAAAATATAAGAATTATGTACATGCATATCCAGAACTTTGGGCTATAAATTGAGAATTCAGTTATGGAATTTGTGAAGAAAAAAAAAATACATTAACAACCACAAGACCGAAGTATCCATTTGACACGGAAAAAAAAGTCTGCAGGATGTATCAGTTGGGACATTTTTATTTGAAATATAAAAATAGTCACATCATAGTTATGGTACTTCCTTAGGAATATCATGTGAAATTTTAGTCATTCAGTTCAAGAAAAAAAAATTCCGACTGGGAGAACTGGATGAGAGAACTGTCAGAATTATCAAGGGAACAGAACTTTTTTTATAAAAGCACTAGAATAACCTTATTCATGTGGTTTTCAAAAATAAAAATTAAACAGAAAAAGAAGATAAAAAAAAGAAAAGAAAAAAAAAGAAGAGAAAAAAGAAAACTGCAATAAAACCATTCTTTTAAATATATAACAGGCTGGCATTGGAAAGACGTGTAAGCTCAACAATAATTTAAAACAAATGACATTGATTTGTACTGGGAATCAATAAAGTAGAAGCCTGAAATTACAAGGGTATAGATGTCAAAAGACAAAAACTTTAAATAGAAATTGAGTACTTCTGGAAACCAAAATCCTTGTATTTCAGTGTGTAATAACAGCAATTCAGGAAAAGATCATGCATTTCAGTGTATTTCAGTCAGAGGATTCAACATTAGGACAAAAGGTATTGATTGTAGTTGAACATAACTTCTGTAGTCCTTAAAAAGATGAGACACTAAGCCAACACTTATGTATCAGTAAGAAGCAGTTTTCATGCAGTTTACTTCCTGTATGTGCATTCAGATTTAAATTTCAGTTATTTTCTTATTGTGACCCCTTCTGTCATTAGGATCCTGCTCAAAACAAAACCCTGCAGCAGAAATACAGAATTTTAATAAATAAGATCCCATGAATAAAAGAGTTTTAGCTCAAAAGACTGAATATCACAGAAATTTTTTGAAGTGAGAGCTGAAAATGGGATATTATTTAGAAGGAAATGTCCTTAAAAGTCCCTCATAAACAATCCAGCCAAACTATTCCATAACAGTTTATATGTACCAGCACTTTAAATTTAAGTGCTCTTATACCGAGTTTACCCTAGTGCAATTCCACTGACTTCAAGATACATCACAAATTTGATACAGCTCAGAATTAAGCCTTTCTTAGGTTTAACTTTGAAAGAAGGCTGAGCTTTTGCAGGGAAATATCAATATAGGAAAGTATGCAGGAAGTGATCTTCGGTGGACTCAGTTTAGGTTTCATTTCACTGCAAGTGTGTGAATGGATATTTTCCAATTTCCAAAGCTCCATAAAGGTTATGAATCTCCATTATAAAGGGGCTGGCACTTTCCATTATTTTTTTTGTTTTGTAGTAGATCATTAATGTTTTAACATTATGTTGTACAAACCTCCAGTTTTTACAGCATTGGGGAAATATTTGAAAATGTGTCCAGCTGCATTTACTTCAAAGCTCCTTCTTGCATCTCAAATTGATTGTCTATGTAACTACCATAACACAAATGAAAGCACAACAATATTACAATTTACTAAGTGTGAATTTCAATGGAAAAAGAACAAATTTCAATGAAAAAAAAAGCAAAGAAAGCAGTATTTCTGAAATTTTTATTGTATCTTAAAAACCAGATATAGGAAAAACAGTGCCTCTCTAGGAACAAAAGAGATTTAAAAAATTATGTAATATGACATATATGATGGAGATAAGAAAGGAATTACAAAGGTGAGACAACATTTTTTTTTAATGCTACTTAATAACAGAATTTAAATAAAATGTTATCAATAATGTTTTCAAAAGGGGATTATTTCTCCAAACCTTTGAATACTCTGCTAGCCCTACACAAATTTCAGCTTCCTGCAAAGGTCTATGCCATGTTACACAGTCATGTTCTCACCTCCCCATGAGGGAGTGGCAGATGAGTCTGCTCAGAAATGCCCTCCCCAGAATCAGCCTCAGATCTGTCCTTCCGTGTGCTGTTGAGTCCTCTCAAAAACCTTGACTTCAACTGGAGTTAAAAATTTTATATGAGGTGCTCAGCACAATCTAGTATGTCAATCCTGGATAAAAATGCAGGCAAAATTCCAAAATAACTTTCAGTGAAATAAAAATGGTAGTTTGGGGACTCACTTATGCTCAGTTCCTGAGATTTAGGGACAATTTACAGTAACATGTAACATACAACAGTTAATTTGCTTTGTTTTGACAGCTATATGCCCACAGTATAAATTCAGAAAACTGTATTAGAAGAAAAAAAAGAGTTTGACTAGTAACAGATTCAAGAAGAATTTGAGCCTGCATTCTCTGAGCATATTCTGAATCCCTTGTTATTTCATTATCTAAAATTGCAATGGTCATATTTCTTGCCTAGCCCTATTCAGGCTCTGCACAAACTGAATTTCATCCATTAAGCAAATTGAGGGTGTTCCTACTATATTGTTAGTATCATTGTCAGAAATGATTTATGTTTAGGAGAATGTGGACAAATGTACTCAGATTCATATGTGATGGTATTGTCCAGAAACTGGTTGTCATTGATGGAAAAATATATAATTTCATTTTAAACAAGTCACATATTATTCTCTACTTTAGATTTATTCAGAGCCAATAATTACTCTGCTAGCCTTGCTCAGTATGTATTATTTCATCTTTTGTTATTAACTACTAGAATTACTATTCTTGCAGTTTGAAAAGAGCTCAATATTCTTTCATTTGACAGATGGCTTACCAAAATCTGGGCAAGCCTTAGCCGTGAGGAAAAAAGACTCCAAAACATTAGCCTCAGGAACAATTAATAGTACATATATCTGAATATATGACTATTTCTAGTATTATGCTGCAGCCAGCACTAGAAGAGAAAGTCAAGGTTTCTGTAATGATCCTCTCCTTACACTCCCAAATGAAATGGATCTGGCAGGATGTAAATAGGTTGCCTCTGTGTTTGGCAGTCTTGGTTCCACTTTTTCTAAGTAGATGCATCCTGCCATATTCTTTGGGAGATGTAGCTTCTAATTTACTTCCAAGCAAGTGGACTGGAAGTAATGCCTTTCAATTCTCATTCAGAAAGTCTGACTCTACTCTGAAATTTTCAATGCCGCAGTAGCCTTATGCCCATCCAGGGAACTCTTGAGCACTTGGACCTCCCTAATTTCTTTCATCAGT
The DNA here is from genome assembly GCF_001604755.1 of Lepidothrix coronata. Classification (NCBI taxonomy): domain Eukaryota; kingdom Metazoa; phylum Chordata; class Aves; order Passeriformes; family Pipridae; genus Lepidothrix; species Lepidothrix coronata. The sequence goes on along the minus strand of NW_016690233.1, from coordinate 1,541,308 downwards.
CTAAGGCTTATAGGAAGAAGAAATTTGCTTTCAATAGAACACAGGTTAGCTTGAAAACATTAATGAACTTTTCCACACAAATCTGAAATAGAAACTAAAACCTTCAAGACAAATGGAAGCTGAAAACAACGGCTTTGATTTTAACTTATGCTACTGAAATAATAGAGGAGAAGGGAGCAGTTGCGAAACAGTGGAAGAAAGCATCACGTTATCAGAAGTGAGGTGGTAAGTCATTAGCACTTTCTGTATGTGTGAATAATTATGGCTTACAGAAAATTGAGGGATTTGATGAAGATATGGGACTATTAAAACCAATAGTTTGAATAATTAATTATTCACGAGAGTCAGATCCAAGCCGAGTTGCTCAAAATAAGTAGCCTTCCCCAGGAAGTGTCATACTGATTCGGGTTTGCCAACTTGAAAAACAGGATGTTTATTATTGTGGATAAAAATTCAAGATTTGGCCTTAGCTTGGGCAAAGACTGTCATTTTGCGAATTTCATCACTTTTAGCCCTGAGACATACTGCTGTCTAAAACTAGGTCACAGGCCTGCTCAGTCTTTGCCAGAAATTGTCTTGATTCCCTTGTTTTAGGGTGTTTGTTTGTACCTACACACAAGGAGCATTGGTGTAACATAATAATGGATTTAGGGAGCTTTGTCATCCTTCTTCTGTAATTTATTCTCTTTCCTACTCCTTCTCCTCTCACATTTTTAAGGCAGGCAGAGGTGAGAGTGGAGGAGGAGGAGGGCAAGTCCCCATTTTCCCCAGGAATGACTGAGGAAGGAGAATATTCCTTCTGATGTGAAGGTTAATTTGTGAAGACTTTTCTTTCTGGTCTGTCATGCTGTTCATTTCAGTTCCAGCATGCCCATTTTTAGGGCTGGGGGAACACATTCTTGCCAGGGTATTGTTCATTCACTCTGCTGCAATCGATCCATATGTGAAAGACCCTAGTTACAAGTTCTCAGTAATGTCTTCTACCTGAGTTTTATCACCTTAAACAAAACCTAACCAGATTTTCTTTTCCTTCTTTTTTCAAATGAGAACTTCCACTGTGTTCAGTGTGACCTCTGATGATGAAGAAAAGATTTTAATTTGAAAAAGAAGAAACATATATGTTATTGGTCTCTGTTCATTGCTGTAACATTCATTCTCAAATGTAGCATAGGAATTTCTTTCAAAAGTACTTGTCATTTGGGGCAAAATTATTTTAATTAATAAAATTGTTTTGTTTTTGTGAAAAATGCTTGGTGCCAGCTATGCATGAGAATGAGAAAATACTACAACCCTTGTTGTAAGATGAGATAAATGTGATTTGCTGGATATTGAATGATTTGGAACATACCATCGAATTGACTGATTAGGGGAAAGACAAGAAAATAATGATGCAACTTTTTCTTAAATCTGCTTTTCAAAAAGCTTAACCACTGTGTTGCTATGTAAATAAAGGATGGCTAGCCTGAAGCTGAGAAATACAGCTAATTACGTGTTTTTTCAAGACAAGCCATGCTAATTTGTTCTAATGTTTACATTTCCATTTTAATGAGTTTTTCCAACTTCCACAAAGTTTACAATGCTGTTCTGAATACAACGAAAAGCATTTATGGTGATGTTTGGCTTGTAACAAATGTGGACCTCTATGACCCCATGATTTTAACTGTAGCTATTGCACAGGATGTCTTTAGTGAGAATGGTATCTTAAGGTGTAAGAAGTCCTTCATAAAACAGCTCAATGACATCTGCACAATAGATCACTGATGACTGACTGGACACACCACTCCTACATTAAAGAGTGTGTGCTCATGTGAGTGTCTGGATACACAAAAACGAGAAAGTCAACAGTTATTAAATAGGCAGATCAACTACGTTGTCTATGTATTTGTAGGTTTGTACTGATTATTCAAAAATGATTAAAAATATGCTTTACCTTGAGAGTTACTAAATTAAAATTCAAGTGCAGGAACACAAATCATGTAGATATAAACTCTCAGGCTTGTCTGCGTTACAAAGACTTCTGTGCCTGTCAGTGAGTCTTATGAACTGGTTGGCCAAATAATACCTACCAAATAATACCTACCACTTTATACTAATGAAAACCAAAGCATATTATACATAAGTTGAATCCCCCTTGAGATTCAGTCAACTACTAGCTGCCAGGTTCCAGGGTAAGGAAGGGTCACACCTGAACAGTAGCACAGAAGAACGAGAATCCCATCAAAATGTCTAATTGAGAACAATATGCTGATATCAAGAAATAGTATTTTTGAGGGAAAGAAATGCATTCTTTGAGGGATGCTGATTTATTACTAACTGGAATTTTAGAAAAAATAAAACTGATAAGTCTAAAAGTAACAATCAGGGAGAGTTGAGGGACCAACATAACTATCAAAGAAAGAATCAGTACTTTATTTCATTGATAGTTCTTCTTTCAGTTCTTTTCATTAGCTTGGACACAGCTTTTATTACTTTATGTGTCATCTGTTATCCCTAGGAAAAAGGAAAGTGTCAGTCACAAAGATAAGAAATGAAACCTAATAATATAATATTTTTTTATCCCATAAAAAAGATGGCAATGAAAGAGAAAACCAACCATTTCCCTGGTGATTATTAACACTCCAGAATATGGTAAGTGAATTGAATATTATACTGTGCATATTTAGCATTTAACCTGATCTTCTTCACCAGGAAGCATGAAATATTTACGTATCCAAAACTGTACACTTGAATAATTATCTAACAGCCATAAACAATGGTTCAGCCAAGTGGTAATTATCTGTAGAACAAACTATTTTTAGGAGCATGAATGTTTGCTATACTAGATAGTTAAATGTCTTCAATTATACTCATGAAAAGGTTTAATGAAAATAAAGTTTTATAGCATTTTTTGACACATCTAACTTTGCTTGACTTTATTAGTATGACCTTTGGACTCATTAATTTTTCTGGCATTCAGAAATATTCCCTATCTTATGCTTGCTGTTCCCCCATGTTTGTACCTGCACACACACACATCATTTGGGTCCTTTAACTATCTGCCTTCTTGCAGTAATGAGGCAAAATGCACAAAGCAAATTATATGAGGAAAAGGGTATTCAATCCTTCATTTTCCTTCTCAGTTCCTGACAATGCTACCAGAGAGCAAGCCTCTCATGGAAAGGAGACACTAAAAGTAAGGTGCAAAAGGAAAAATTCTTCAATGCTTACAGATATGTTTGGTTCCATCTAAGTCAGTGAAGGCTTTGCAGTTAGTTTTACATCAATGTTCAAAAGTAAATGTTTTGGGGACCCTCCAATGTCAGTGATACTCATATGCTTGCAAATTACTAGCTTGAGCAGATTACAGATTGAATAAAAATAATAATGTAGATTTGTATGTTGTCCCTCCTCATTAGACACAGCTGTCAATGTCCATAAATAGATGTAGTGACATCTTTAAGAACGTTAACAAATAAATCTTTGATAAGAACAGTGGGTAGGGGGCCTGCCTAACAGGACATCATTCAGGGCAACCTCCATTACGGACAATCTCTGAATAATAGACTATGCAAACTGCTCAGTTCTCTCTTTAATATTAGTGTTATAGTGACCACAGGATCAAAGTTACAATTTCTGTGGTAAGAAAACACCACTTAATTTCTCTTTCAATACTCCATTTGTGGATTGGCTTCTAAGAGCTCTAAAATCCTCAGGTGTATGTGATTCACCTTGGAATTTAGTCTACATACAGATATTCTTTGTTTGGAATCATGTCATTCTGTTGGAAAGAGAGCTATCAACTGGGCAACTGGGTTATTGCTGTTTGATACAGCTCCCACACCAGGTATTACCATCCCCTCTGATCCATAGACAGTTGATTGTGTAAGTGCTCCCTAAACCATTCTGACTAAAATAAACCAGAATAAATTTAGTGGTTTAAAGATGAGCCTTTTGCACTTTGGAAAGATGCACAGTTTATTCTCTGGTCCAGAAGAAAAGCAGTAGGGCATGATGTGATCAGAATAGATACCTTTTCATTCACAACAGAGTGGCTTCATCCAGAGTGTCTGCAGAATTATCCCTGGCCCAATTACTGCTCCCTGAACCCTAAGTGGGTGTTGTCTGTGGCAGTCTGATGTCTGCCTAAAACCATGCCAGATAGAATGCTAGCAATAAATCAGAATAGACAGTCCCAGGACAGTGCTTAGACCTAAGTCCTGGCCTTATCTAATATACTAATCTCACAAAACAAGGTAACTGAAGCTGAGAGCCAATGCCAGTGCCAGGACTAGGCTGAGGGCAAATGGGGTGGATAGAGCAGAAAGTTCCTCCTTTATTAGAGAACACTCCTCTCCCTCATCTAGAATCAGACTCCAGATCCTCACCTTCTCCCATTTCCCTTTTACTGCCAAGCATGCAGATAGCTGCCTGCTACTGCTCAAGCAAGACAAACTGCTGTACCTACAAATGCCAGTCCCACTGAAAATCAGTACAGATAGATGTTTTATAAGATTTCATATAAATAGATCTCTGCTTTGAGCTTTATCACTTGGAGATTCAGGGAAAGAATACAACTTTGTTGCATTAAAAAAAGAAAAAGGAATAAAAGAGAGAAAGAAAAGATAACTGGAAAAGGGGAAAAAAGAACCCTTATGTTTCCACAATCGAGTGCACAAAACAGGAAAAATGCCTGAAATAAAGCTACCTGTGATTTTATTCATTATGTTTAATAACAGAAATACCAAGAAATATTTATAATTTCATTACTCAGAGTGTTTCAGAGATATGAAAGAACATGCATGTAATAGTGTTCCTTCCGTAGACGTATCACCTCACTTCAATAGTGATGTAAAGCATTAGCACAGCAGCTTAAAGCATAAATGCATATTAAATTGTGTGCAGGAAGGTTTCTTGTTGTCCTCAACCTTGGCACAACTATTTCATGTTTGGTTTGGACTCTTGAAACTTGGATTCAGAAGTAGCTAAAAGACTTAGAATTTAAATTTGGTATGTGTAAATGTTATTCCCATCCTTTCAAAATGTAGGAGTTAAACCGTAGGTCATCTTCAGGGAAAATGTATAAATGGTACTGTCATTGTCATAGAATCATAGAAAGTTTTGGATTGGAAGAGACCTTAAAGATCAAGTTCCAACTCCCCTGCTGTAAGCAGGAACACCTTTCACTAGATCAGGTTGCTCAGAGCCCCACTCAGCCTGGTCTTGAAAACTTCCAGGGATGGGGCATCCATAACTTCTCTGGGCAACCTGTTCCAGTGCCTCAACACCCTCACAGTAAAGAAGTTTTTTCCTGATATTTATGCTAAACCTACTCTCTTTCATTTTGAACCCATTCCCTCTTGTTCTGTCACTACAGGCTCTTATAAATAATCTCTCTTAATTTTTCTTGCAGGCTTCCCTCAGGTACTAAAAAGCCACAATTACATTACCCTGTAGCCTTCTCTTTTCCAGGTTGAACAATCCCAATTCTCTTAGCCTTTCCTCATAGGAGAGGTGCTCCATTCCTCTAATAAACACAAAATTATTAAAGTGTCTAAGAAAATTCTGTTACTTCAGATTTTATATCAGCACTAGATAAATATTTTTATCAGTTAAAGCCCTTATTTAGGTCAGACCTTACATGGATCACTAAGGACCACTCATCTTCATGTCCTCCAGTCAAAGGTTAGTTATTGCTGTGCTCTGTGCACTAGCTGCCTTTTGTTCCAGGTGCAACTCAGAAAAGATATTATGGCAAGGTCTATGTTTTTCTCCATTTCAGCCACCTTCATAAAGAATGTGCTTTGATCAGCAGTATGCTGAACTCAGCAGTATGTTGAATTCACTTTGCACATTTTGAAGCATTTTCTTGCATTGATAGTTGGTATATTTTCTAAATGGATAATTTATTACCTTTGTACTCTACTTCTATTTCATATGAAATTCTTGTTGAGAAACAAACATTTCTGTTTATTTTCTCAGTCTCTCTGAGTCATCCTGGTTCACAAATTGAAAGTCCTGCCAGGTACAAATTACTTCACTTCCTCCAGCAAGATACTACAGAACTCTGAAAAAATGTAAATTATTTACATTACTCTAATTCTATCAGTCTTTATACACAGGCTAATACAATGTTATGTTTAATTAATAAACTTCTTAAAGAAGGCCATCAGACCATTAAAGGGCATAAACTATTTATAAGGAAAAGCAGAAATTACAATTACTGTTGTCAGTATAAACATTTCCAACTGTCAGGCTTTGAGTTTGAAAAGACATCACTCAGGAGGAAATAAATTTGGAGGTAAAACAAGTCCAAAACTTTCTTCTCAAACTCTTAGTTGTTCCAGTCAGGTGTCAAGGAAGCTGCCTTTTTCTTCCTCCCTTGATTCATTGATCATCATGGGGCTGATGAATTGTGCAGAGCAAATCAAGAACATTACAAAAAGACTTTTTGTTGTGTCAGGATGTTTTCTGGTTTTTGTTTGGGGCTTATTTGTTTGTTTTCTTTTGGTTTTGTTTTTGTTTTTCTTTTAATTACAATTATATTTAGTTGAGATTATCTCTCAGAAGGTATCAAATACTGTTAGTCAGCCTAGAGTTGACTAAACCCTATCATCTTCAGTCTCAATATAGATTATTGTTACAGACAAAGGCAGTGCATTGTATTCCTTCAAATGAAAGTCCACGCATACTCTTATTGTACACAAAGATTTATTCCAAGAAAATGTTCTAAACCATAATTTAAGAGTACTAGTTTCACACAGCATTTCCCATGCCTCTAAGATGAGTTCTATTTAGCAGTTCATTCCATCCTGGTCCATCACGCTCTGCAGAGTGTCTTTAGCATGTGCCTTGTCCCATATCCTTGCCTGATGTACATTTGGAGGTCCAAATCTGTGTTCTGTGCAGGTTCATAGATATCTTATAATTGATTTTGATGAGACCTCAGCAAACTCTCTGAGCAGCCTCTCAAAGTAATTATATTTTATTGGGTTTTTTTATTTAGTATAATTTTTGTCTATTTTCCTTTATATTTCCAAGCTACTTGGCAAGACAGTTCAGGTTGTTGTACAATGTGTTATTAGTTGATTTCCTGCCTTTACAAGTCACAGTTATGTCTCTCTGCAGTCTGTAAGCTGTTTAAAACAAATTTCAATTCTTGTACATTCCTGATCATTGCATTTGGATAGGCATAAGGTGTAAATTTTCCTTTGGGTTAGACTCTGACTCGCAAATATCCTGTTATATTGGATTTATGTGATAAGGTTGTGGTAGCAGAGGGTCTGCAGCTGCAGCTTCTGTGAGAAAACATCATGATCTGACCCCGTGTTGAACACATAGGTGGCTCCACTCAGTTCCAAAGCAGACCCACCACTGGCCAAAGCTCAGCCCATCAATGATGCTGGTGGCACTTCTCTGATAATGGATTTAAGAAAGAGTGAAAAAAAAACAGTTGTGCAGCAGCTGAAGAGAGTAGTGAGAATATGTGAGAGAGACAGCCCTACAGAATGCTGAAGTCTATGAAGGAAAGAGAGAAGGTGCTCCAGGCGGTGGAGCAGAGATTCCCCTGCACTCATGTGCAGACCATGATGAGGCAGCTGTGCCCCTGCAGTCCATGGAGGTCCACGGTGGAGCAGAAATCGTCTTGCAGCCCCTGGACAATCCTGTGCTGCTGCAGGCATGTCCCTGACAGAAGCTGAAGCCCATGGAAGATGCAGCAGGAACTGCAGCCTGTGGAGAGTGTCCACACAGGACCAGGTTTGCTGGCAGGAGCTGTGATCCGTGGTGGACTCACACTGAAGCAGTTCATCCCTAAAGGACTCTGCATTGTGGAAAGTGTGTGCTGTGTGCATTCTGGAGCAGGGGAAGAGCATGAGCAGGAAGGAACAGCAGAGACAAGTGTTACATACTGACCACAATATCCATACCTTTTCCCCCATCCCTACTCTGCTATTAGTTGGCAATAAATTAAATCGATCTTCTCCAAGTAGAGTTTGTTTTGCCTATAATGCTAACTCATGAGTGATCTCCCTGTCCTTATTTCAGTCAATGACCTTTCCATTTTATCTTCTTTTCCTGTTCTGGAGAGGAGAAGTTAGAGAGCAGCTGGGTGGCAGCCAGTCAAGGTCTTTTGGAATCACCTTTGTCTTGGCAACTTCCATAGTAGTTCTATGTATGAAAGTAGTCTCTAAAGCTTAAGGCTTTCAATCATCTCTGAAAAAATATGCAGAAATTTCATACTTGGTCTTTTATTGATCAACAGACATCTTCCCTGCTCACTTGTCCCAAAACACTTAGTTATTCTCCAAATCTGGACTGATGTGTTGTCACAGAAACAATTTTGTTTCCATAAACAAAATGATGACAAGGAGAAGTAACAAGTCAGGAATGACACCAGCATTCAAGACTCCACATACTGAAGTTTTTGCAGTGGTACATGATAAAATTTGATAGTATTGCTTCTGGCTCAGAGGCAGAAATCAGTTGCCAAATACAGCAGAGTTTTTTAATATTATTATTTGTTCTTTTTAATGGCCAGAAATCTGTCATATTTTTAACTTCCAAATTGCTTTTCCATTAATCAAATGAATATGCTCTCACTGCTGTAGTGTTCTTAGCCATGTCCTGAGCTAAAACCAGTATGAATAATATCGCTTACTACAACAAAACCATAGCCAGATATTTTGATTTAAAAGCTTGCATTCATGAGGTCTTTTTGGTGACAGTGTTTTAGATAGTACCTTCAGTTTACGAACTCCAGTGCATTGATGCATGTCTAATTGGTTATCCTTGGCTGCTGAGGCGCGTGACTATCCTTATATGCTAGTGCAAAAGAAATGGTTAATGATGTTTTGTTACTGAGCTGCAGTAACAGTTTTGACTGACCCATCAGCAGTGAGGCTGTATACAGGTAGGGACTGGTGTGAGTGCTGTAAGGCTGTTCTGGGGCTTGAGCTGTGAGGGCACCGTGGACAGGGCAGTCAACCACAGGAAATTTCCCCCCAGGCATGGTAGAAATTGGTAATGTAGAAAGCTTCTGGGAGCAGGTTTCAGGAATGGTCTTAAATGGTCCTTTGGGGCAATTCAATCCTTGAAACGCTGTCCATGACAGATTAATGTGAGGAAATGATCACATTAGTGTATGCATCTCTGGCCAAAAAAGTCCATCGTGTTTATGAGGAACGTGTTCATCATCCCACTCAGTTATATCAGAGAACACTGTAAAACTAACAACCCCATATTTTTTATCAAAATCTGTAGTGTTCATCATAAACAGACAAGACCTCATTTGCAAGGTACTTACATTATACATTATAGACAATGTACTAACACTTTCCAGGTGTCATTTGGCAACTAACAGCTCAAATAAATTCTCCTTACTAAGTTTACTTTCTAAAAGCTTCCCAACACTAAAGGGTCTGATTTATTCATTGTTTCTATTACAGAGGAAAAGAGAAGAAAATCTAAAAAGCTCTGCTTTCATTGGGACATAAGCACAGCTTTTTGGAAGCTGACAGTTAGATGGAAACCCGACAGGAGGTCAGCAACCCTTCTCAATCGTATGGATACAGAGTGGTCAGAATAAACTCAAACTTCACAGCTTTTTAAGATGGACTGTTCCCAAAGGTTATATCTGCTCATAGCTCCTGCTCTTTCCATTATGCTCTGGAGAGCTTTCCTATCATTTCAGTTATGAAGGAACCATAAGGCATGCATAAACTATATGTCATCTTAATTGCTCTGGAAAAATAAATCTGAAAGTTTAAAAAATATTTAAGAGTTAACTCAGTGGGGTAATGCCATAAAAAAAAAAAATCCACTTACAAGGATTTACTCCTCTCTTAAAAAATTAAGTGCCTTGTAGTGAGTTACCATATCTTAAACTCTGCTATATAATATCATTCCTCATAATTTTCCTTGATTTCATTAATGTCTACCAATGGTGTATGATAGTCAAGAGCTAGTGGAAAGGAGAAAATATTTAGGTAGAAAAATTATATTTATAATTTCTTATCAGAAAAACTGATAGCACTGTCTAGTTATCATCTCCAGCTGGAGGGCACAAAGTCAAAATAACTGGCAAATGTTATGTCAAGCAAAAAATCAATATCAGTGAAAGTAACATTTTGCCTATTCCTTCTCTCATCTCTTTACTTATATTCTTGGTTTAGCATTACTGTTCCTGAATGCAGACAAATACTCACCAAGAGAAAACCCACTTAATTTTATGTAAAAGTTTTTTAATGCCATAGGATATTGATTTTATTTTTTAAAACTCTCTAACTCAAAGAAATGAAAGTATTTGCCAGATTTATTTTAATATTTTTAATCATGACCCCAGGCCAATACAGATTTGACTCCTGAGTTATTCTGGATGTTGTAGGATTGTGGATATTGGATATACAGATTATGGATTTATGCCGTACTTAAGGTTCCAGTGGTAAACTCAAACTAGTGGTCTGAAATATTGTATGCAGTTCAGAAAAACTGCATTTTAAAATTTGATATCAGAAGATTTACACACTATCTCCTGTGACATAGCATTACTAAGATTATCAGGATCAAAACTGCTTAATCACTGAACCTATGAAAATAGAGAGGAGTGTACTTACTGACTATAGGATCAGAAAAAATTAAACAAATTAAGGTATCGTTATACCTTTAAGATATATTAATACCTTTAGCAACACCTTTTACATGCATTGGATAATGTATAAGGAGAAGTATATGGAAGTCAAGGGGCTGCATATGCATGTAAGACTTTCTATGATGTGGCTTTCTTTATGACTCTTTATGGTTTAAGTCATGGTTTATTCCCATCTGGCGACTGAGCCCCACACAGCTTCTTGCTCATTTCCCCCCTGGAACCCCAATGGTATGGGGCAGAAAACCAGAAGGGTAAAAGTGAGAAAACTGACAAGTTGAGATAAAGACAATTTAATAGGTAAAACAAAAGCTGGGCACATAAGCAAACCAAGGAACTCATTCACCACTTCCCATGGGCTGGCAAGCAAGTGTTCAGCCATTCCCAGGAAAGCTGGGCTCCATCCTGTGTAACAATTACTTGAGAAGACAAGCAACATCACTCTAAACATCCCCCCCTCCTTTTCCTGCACCCAGCTTTATATGCTGAGCATGACACTATATGGTCTGGGACATCCCTTGAGCCAGCTGGGCTCAGCTGTCCTGGCTGTGTCCCCTCTCAACTTCTTGTGCACCCCCAGCCCAAATGCTGGTGGTGCAGGATGAGAGGAAGGAAAGGCCTTGACACTGTGTAAGCCCTGCCCACCAGTAATTAAAATATCCCTGTGTTATCAACATTGTTTCCAGCACAGTTTCAAAACACAGCCGCATACCAGCTACTATGAGGAAAATTACCTCAGCCAAAACCAGCACAAATCTGGATCAGCTTTTTTTCCTATGTGACTGTGCCCTCTCTTTCACATTTGAAAAAAAAAATTCCCACAGGTTCAATTAATTGTTAGAAGCACGTACTAAATCTCAAAAGAATGCATTATCTGTAGTTGACAAATGTTGAAAAAAAATGCAAAATGAAGCAATTCTACTTTTCTAGCTAATGCTTTTATCCATTTATGTTTAATTACTGTTCCATGGCAAGAGAAGGAATTAATTACTTCATTGCTGTGAGTCTTCTTTTGACTTTGGCAATATTTGCTAGAGGATTCTATCCAAGATTTTCTCTGGTGAATCCATGCAGAATCTCCTGCATTTCTTATTAATCTATGGACAGGAAACATGTCAAGTAAGACACATAGTAGAAATAAATTCAGGAATAAAATTTAAAATATCCACAAAACGTAGGAGCAGACAATGGCATTTCGAACTAAACTACAGCCTTATGTCAGGCACCGCACTGGCAAAAACCTAGCTATATTAGAAAATGAATGAATCTCAGAAGCAAAATCACCGATTTTGCTCCTTCTTTGTGAAAGATCTGTGTTGCCAACCTAAGAGAGTAAGCAAGAGCTCCAGAATCACAATGTATTAGAAGTGGGTGGGAAATATCCTGAAAAAGACCATGTTCAAATTTCCTGTTCTTTTTACATTTCATCTTATCAACAGTAGAGGGATAGTTGCTGTTGCTTCAAGATCCAAAGAGGTGGGTTGTTCCTCTTTATGGTTCCTCTTTATGGCTATGACCAGGTATAGCACTACTCAAATTATTTTCAGCAGAAAATCCGCAAACTCGTATGATGCTGCTTTCATTTTGCAAAGAGTGAAGGTTGGGAAGTTAAATAAAAAATGAGAATTTTGACTTTAATTTAAACATTAACTTTCTTATTCTGTCAAAAGTTGCTTGTTAAATGCAGACGAATATAGAAAAAGTCCTTCTACAAACTATCAGTCATAAAGAACCAAAAGATCTTTCCAAAGTCTTTACTGAAGGATTATGCAAGCAGTAGCAACAGTAAGATTTTATCTCTATTAGAAAAATGTATCCCATATCTTGCAAAATAATCTTCAGTGTTTCACACTCAGGGGTATAAAAAATTTAGGGGAAATATTTGTTAAGTTTATAAGAAATTAACTGATTGAGAAAACAGTAGAGAGGACCCTTCAGAAAACTTCATAAATAACTTTTTAACAAACTCGGATTTAATGGAAAACGTTAAGATTTCCACCTATCTACTTAGTCATGAAGCTGCTCTTTTTTTCCTTTTTCTTCACATGAACCTGAACCTGGATTACTTAGCGGATACCTCTATAGAGGAATGCCAACAATTGTCTTCCTGAAGGAGCTTCCTCTGAACCAGGAGCATGATGATATATTCCTGTACCTGTGTATTTAGCCCCTGTTGAAAAGCAAATCTATGAACTTGAACTCAGTGCTACACTAACATGGACTAAATCTCCATTGCATCAGGTCACAAGCGGAAAAATATGTATACACAAACACTTTATAAACATACATAAAGATACAGAACTCCTCTCCAGAAGCCAACAGTTAAAATGTGTTCTAGCATGCTGACTGGCAAAAATGTGTTGACACTGTTGAAGACAGTTCTGAACGAACTTATGAGTTTCCCATATCACTTCAGATTTCACAAGATGCTGCAGTTCCCCATATGCCCAGTGTAAATGCTCCTGAGACATTTGGAAAGAGATGGAAGCTTCATGGAAGCTTCAGCACATGGAAGATTCCATTAAATATAGTATTATCCATCCAAGGAGAACATATGATTGCAGTTTTAACTGACCACAGCCTCTTTGACGGAGGAACTTTTCCTGACAGACCACTCCACTACAGAATATACCAGAGATTCGGTGCCTTTTTCTGTATCAGTTTCAACAAGACCTCTTCAACCTTTCTTTATGCTTTATCATGCTCTTCTGTGCTATTCTGTACTAAAAGCAAGTACTCTTGCTTGTAATGCATAAGCATATCTACATTATCCTGTCAACCATAAAATCAAAAATTATTGGTGAGGACAATGAAAGAGATCTGCTAAAGTAAAAATATTCCCTCACATTAATAGCTGCCCAGGAACCAACTGCTGACATTACAAGTTAAAATAGGAAAACATTGCACTCCCATTTCCCAGGTAAAGGTGTGTAGTGAGAGAAGTTAGACCAATTTCTGAAACGCATGGATTCCACCGAAAATATGCATGTAATTGAAACAACACTACTATTTATCAGTAATTAGTGCTGTCAACCCAGAAGTAATTGGTGTAAGTATTTCCTAGAACTTCATTTCATTTGTTTGAAATTCTAAGCAAATGAAATTCTAAGACATCTCATAACTCTTTGGTAGGATGTTTAAAAAAAGAAAAGCTAAGCAAAAATGTTCTATCATTTTTCATAAGAATTTACCGTTCAGAAACATATAGTTTCATATAAATTGTAGACCTTACATTGTAATTTGATGAAAATATGTACTTTTGACTGCAGACTAGCAGGATAAAGTTGATTTGAATATTAAAAAAAAAGTCTTCTCCTTACTTCTTTTTACCTTGAACCTAGCTGTACCTCACCCATCACACTGCCTTTCCCATCTTCTGTTCTTTCCAATGCTTGAGCAACCTGGATCAAAAGAAAGTAAATTCAGATGGATTTTTCATTTTTTTCCCTTACTGGTACAAAATACTTTTAGCCTCTATGAAAAGAACTGAAAGCTTTTATCTTTGGAAGTAAAAGGGTAACATACTGAAAGGTCTTTTGAAAAAAAAAAAAGCTCTATAAAGATTTCTGTATCAGTTGTAAGTTTTTATTGTGGGCACTGTTGTTTCCTTTACAGTCAGAATTATAGGTTTCTTTGAAAATATTTTTTTCTACAATTTTGTATTATTTTTAAGCACGGAATATTTTCAACTCACCAATAAAAGCAAGGTTTTCATTTTATCAGCAAGTTTATCCTAGAAAAGGTATTATTTTTTTATTTTCAGGAAGGCGACTATTAAATTGCCAATAGGATGAACTCTTCTCCAAGCATTGTAACAAGTTTCTGCAGTATGCAAAATGCTACTCTGTAATAATGAGGAGGGAAGGTGTTTTTAGCAAGTGGCTCTCGATCAATCTACCAAGGAACAATCATCCCAAAGTTCTTGCTTTCATATGGCTTCCTCTGAGGACTACCGTTATACAGAGCCCTACTTTTAACCACAGATGTTATTCAAAATGGTGCCATGTAGTTACTTTGAAATGAGTCTTCTGCTGTGGAGTTAGAAGGAAGAAGAAAAATGTACTCCATCTTATTTTCTTCCCCCTCTCCTCGCTCCCAGTTTTCCCCCTTCCCCATTTCCATGTTTGAGTTCTTTTCCGTCCTACACACAAAGGAACTGTGGCAACTTATTCCAAGCTACAGAACATTTGTGCATTTATCTAACTTTTTAAATTGTATTTGCCTTTTTATTCAACAAAACAGACACTGGCTGTTCGTATTTCTCATAAAAGTGAAGTGCATGCAATTGTGCTGCGGTGTGGTTACTTTTCCAGCTAACACACAGAGGGATCATGATGCCTCTGGTACACTCTCTGGAGATTGACAAAGACACATCATGAAATATTTAAGGCTGAAGATTCAAAGCATTTGTAGTTGACGTGGCCTACTAACAAAGCTGCAAGTATAAGCATGAAGTATGTAGCTAAGCTGTCAGAAGTAACTAACTCCCTCTATTAGTGAGGAGGTGGTATCATTAATCAGGTAAGGTGAAAAAACATTATATTTTATAAATTAATTTTTTAACTTGCATGTTATTTATCCAAAATCCTTTTGTATGTTTATGCCATGGATGGACTTTGCATCATACACTGGCTGTGAGTGCCCGCAAAGATATTTTTTGCTCTTTCAGGAGGCACCAATTAGAGAAATCAGTAGAAAACTCCAGCCAAGATTTTTGACTGAGGAAGAAGGGAGCAGCACCTGGTTTCTTTTTCTGCAAACTTTCTATAGTTAGGTGGAGTGTGGGAGGAAGAGCACAGTCAAAGCTTTCAGATCATAAATGGTCAAGTCCACCACACTGATGGTATCAGATGTGTCTCCTTCCCTGTTGAAGTTTCTTGAGTCAGATATGTGTGTTTCCATGTCTGTCCAAGGAGCACTAATTAAAAATATCTACCTAATTTCCGGTTACTGTTTCAAAATAGAAGACATACTTGGTTTATATAGAACCATATTCTATCACTCTTACGTTGAGTTTACAATATCTTGGGGATCACTGGCAGAGTAAGTAGTTAATTAATGCGAATACCATGGTGGAATCTGGCCCTAGGTGATTGTGCTAAAGTATTATTTCTACTAAGTAGAACTACATTAAATGCAATTTAGTACCATGATGAAGATTCAAGGGATGTGGGGAGCCTTTCATGACTCCCCATAAAGGCTCAGCTGCTCAGTGTAGGCAGGAGCACAGTATGTGCAGAGGCTGTTAAGCTGTGCAACTATCATAAAGAAAGAAGTCCGTAATGCAAGTTGTCAAAAATCCAAGAAAATGTTTTTTTTTCTGCCCACATCGGGAGATGCAAAAGCATATGTACAGAGTTGCATTTGCAGAACATTCCACTTAAACACTGTGGGAACTCCACTTCTTATAAAATATTTAAGTGTTTATTGCTGAGAAGATAGAGAAAAAAAAGATCCTTTTCTAATCCTAAAATGCCATTCTTTGGAAGACTGGGCTAGGAAGAAGCAGCAGAGAAAGAGCGAACAGTATCATATAATTATACCTGTTGACTTTCAAACACATATAGTCTGAGAAATAACACATGCAAGGAGGGAAACTGGGATATATTCAGAATTAAGACAAACTTCTGAAACAAACATCAAGAAAAAGGTATGATGAGGGATTCAAATATTGCATAAAAAACTGTTGCTCAGACTATGCATACCACTAGCAAATATGCTGGTGGAATAATGGAAATATTTTCCTCTTTTATATCCTCTTTATTTTCCTCATACTCTGCCAGTCTTTGTGGTTGTACAGTGCCATAGATGTAGAATAAATATAGCTCATCTGTTCCCATTTGCCTCTGAAATGTCAAAAATTTCCACACAGTTGAGATGAAGGGAGCAGCCCATTGTCATTGCAGTGTGAGGTAACATAGAAAATTTAAAATATAATAAATTTACAAGGCACTAATTAGTCATGAGTAGCTCCTTGTGTGTACATTTTGTTCTTTTTAAGACTGTGTGAGATAGCTTAATCTACCTCAGAAATGGAGCAAACTATCATTCAAGAAATGTGCAATGCAAGTGACTACATGGAGAGTTATTGTAGAACAGCTTAAAGAATCAAGTAAAATTAAATGTAGAATAAAAAATTCTTGCACACAGAAAATAAATCTAACAAAAATACCATAGTAAGACCTACATACCTGTGACAAAAAAGAGAATTGGAAGGCAAAAACTAAACTGATACGGTTTAACAGCAAGTCATATGAGGTTACTTGAGCTAAAGTATCTTTAGTGAACATAATTGGCAGCAGCCTAAATTACCTCAAGCTATTATAAATTAACATGACTGAAATTATTATAAATAGCCAAAGATATAAAACAAACAGATTGTTTTGCCATAATGAAACTCAAGAGTTTGAAAAAGAGTCAGTGAATTGGCTCAATAACCAAGAATTTAAAGTTGTAGTTAAGGAAATGAGGTACTGCTGAGAAGTTAAACTGTTTGTTTCCATTAGCTTTCAGGGCAGTGGCTGAAAGGTATCCAGAACCTGGCCTCTTCTGAAGGCAAAGACAAGGACAGTGAGGACGGGATTCAAAATCATATTTGATATTTACATAGATTGCATGACTTATTGTTGATAACATTATTGTCGATAACATTATTGTCAAACTATTTTACAAAAGGAGAATACAAAGCTTAAGTCATCATGGCTCTTGAAATTAAGTGGCGATCACTATAGTGGACAGGATCTCCTACAGAACTTTGTACTTCTCTCCAACTGCTGGTTTTTTTCACCCCTGGAAACAGGACATCAGACTTGGCAGCAGGGGGAAAAAGAAAATTCTGGGAGAAAAAGAAAATTAAACAAACTCAAACCCAAATACGGAGTAATTTAAATGCCAAACAACTGCCTGGTGTCAATAGCATATTTTTGTAGTCAAAGGCTCATACTTAAGCACTAAATCTATGACCTGTAAGTCATAATACATCATCTTCCTTGAAAAAAAACCAACCTACTGTTGTGGAATAACTGGGTAGTATGAAATACTTTACCTTTCGGACCTTAGGGTCTTGTATTTGTTCTGTTGGATGTTTGTTTTTCATGCTTTTACTAAGAATTATTAATGCAACACAAATAAGTGTATAATGAATGTAATCAAAAGAAAGCTTGATGTGTGGAAGGAACATAGTAAATACAGTGGGAGATGGATTTTTCTCAAAGAGATAATATTGATTCTTTACATTATATTTTCTATACAGAGTCATCCTCAAGTCATCTGTCCAAGCAAAAATAACAAATATGATTTTTCTCTTTTTGGATTACATTAATATGATGCAGCTACTGTCTCAGATGAAGAAAGAATAATTTTTCCCAAGTAAGAAATAATTAAGTAAGGGTGAATGGCAAAAAAAAAAGTAGCTTTTAAATTGAAAGCTTTAAACTTTATAGGAAACCCTGAATGTGGGATTATTTTTAGTATTTGAAGTAATAGTAGAGATCCTTTTTGGTATTCTGTATTTGAACCTGTTTAAAACAACCTCTAATGATGCATATGCTATAAGTATTTTTAATAAATTTTTCAGTAAGACTTCATGAGAAAGATTTTCTTGAAAAATACAAGGTTAAAAGGAAGTGTCTTCTTAAGCTAAATTTTATATTTCAAAATTGTGATGTTTGATAAGTAAAAATGGACTTGATCTTTTACTTTGTATGAAAATAATGAAGAACCCTACAAAGCTGAAGGAAACTGCTTTATTAATAGCCTATATTTTTTTCAACTAACACTATTTTCTAAAAATTAAAAAAAAAAGGATAAAGACTTAGGTAATATTTTGTTCCTTTAGTCTTTAGTGACCTACAGAATTTCTTCACCGCTGAGCACAGCTACAAGTCATACATAAAAACTGAGAAGAAAAAACAGCAAAGTCTTCTATCACTTAAGGTAAAGGAATTTGAAGAATACTGGTGCTATCATAAGAACTGAGATGCTATTTTACTCTCCAAAATACAAAATCTACACACATTTTGTAACACCAACAATTTATGATATCCACTACCTTTTGAAAAATTGCAGGCAATTAAAATTCTCCAACCAAACCATCAGAGCTGCTAACATGGTCAGTGATTAAATATGGCCATAGGCTTTTGTAATTAGTCAGTTTTCACAAAGAAAAGTATAGTGAAAAAATGGTATTACAAATCAAGCATGAAGAATGGGCTCATTTTTTACTTACATTGGCATTGATGATTACATGCATACAGGAAAAACTGGTCTTACTAATAATGTGACTGTCATAATTTTCAGCTGGAAATAGGTTAAAGTAATTTTTGTGAAAATGCTCAATACTTGTAATAAATCAGCCAGTCAAAATATACTTAATGCTGTTAAAGCCATGTGTGGAAAAGCATTTATTTTTCCTCTTTCCAAATTTTAGTCAAAGAGCATAATTTTTTCTAATGTACTCATTTTCTGAAACTATGGTTTATTCCACAGATATAGTGAAGCTATTGATGTCTTTCTTGCTATTTGTAGTGAATACTCAGTTGATTTATCTTATGTTCAAAATCGGTCATTCTTACAGTTTTTAGAAATCTGGTGCCCAATCATTAAAAAGATAATGCATTTAAAGCTCTAGTAAGTCCAGTTTGTTGTCTAATATAGAAGGCATTCATGTAAACATAAAAGGATGCTGAAATAACTAATGACAACCAGAAAGGGCTTATGTAACTTTTATTTAACTCTGCCAAACAAACAGGATATAAAAAGTTTGGATGACAAAACCCTCAGCAATTATAGTAGATATTGGCAAGATATTTTACTTAATCTTTAATAGCACCACAGTTAAAAAATATCTCCAAATCAAAGTAGATCATTAAAACTGGATGAAGACTAGCTAAATGCAAAAATGAAAGAAATTTGATGATACATCATCATAGGTCAGGTACAATTTTGACACAGAGATCTAAGTTTTCCCTCATAGCAGCTCAAAATTTTTAGTAAATTTATGGGAGAATATCACAGTAATTAGTCGCACAGTTTGTCTAGACTTTCTAGAGTGGTAAAAAATTATGATGACAGACCGCTTTTAAGTAGTGGTTTGGATCACTTGATGAGGTAATCTCCATTGAACAAAATATTAATTGACAAAAGGAAGTCAAACTATATGTCGAAGAATAATAGGGGAATATGATGACAGCACTGAGAACTTAGTTGTGCTGAGAGATATCCTATGGGAAATTATCTGTCCATATATTGTTATAATTAGGAAAGAAAGTGTTATCCTTGAAGTAAAAGCTGCACAGTATTAAGATGAAGTAGAAATTTCACCTCTGCATACATTATGTCGGTCTCATTCTGATGTCCACAATTAAAAAAAAAAAAGCTGGAAAAATCTCAGTGGAGAGCTTAATTAATTATGTATATCTAAAAAGCATTTTTATGGTATAGACAACAGGAAGATCAATGCATGTAATATTCTCAGAAAGGGATTAAGAGGTGATTTGCTCATGTTCTACAAGTAGCAGCATAGGAAGTGACTCAATAGCTCTGTTTACCTTGAAAAATTATATCAAAACCTGATGACAGCTGTATGGTACATGGTTTAAATTTTCAGTGTAATTTACCAACTAGGGATGTGCTGCATTCTAGCTCTCTAGAAGTTTTTATATCAAGACTGGATAACTTTCCAGTGGATGCACTAAAATTTAAACAGACATTGTATGTTGAATGCAGGAATTGCTGACAGCATTTCTACAGCCTGTGTTATTTAGGGAGTCAGCCTATAAAAGATTATAATGTTCCTTTTAATTTCAAGATCTATTAATCTTATTTGATTGAGTATTTTACTTCTCTGTTGTACTTTCTACAGGGAGATAAAATGGTGGGAAGAAGCACAAAGTACATCTAACCTTAGAATAGTAAAGCAAAATCAGTTGATTCAGAAAGCCTCATGATAGTTAACAGAATATTAATTGAAAATAGTCCTTGAGAATTTTACTGTGGAAGAGCATGCAAGCTTGGAACTGCCTATATCTTCTTATTAAAGACTCTTTACTGATGAGGTTGCCAATTAAATGAACTATTATTTGTGCTAATTAAAATATGAAATGGTAATATATTTTCTACCAGTTCAGGAAATATTAAAGTGAGCTTAGGAATGAACTAGCCTACCAAACTATATCTGACGAAACTGTGCTTTGAGCTAAAAGCATGGAAAAGAACTAGCTGCCCTATATATACTTCCCATACAGCCTTCTCCTATGAAGAATTCCAGTTCTGAAAAAAGTTTAAAATTAAGCTCTTAAAGTAGATATAAAAGTAACAAGCTATAAATGTGCAAACTTGGCAACAAACTGGAAGAATCCTAGAGTGGGATTTATCAGACCATACTTGAGACATGAATTTTAGGTTTAAAGTATTGCATCACAGACTAGCTCATTTCTCTCCATTGATCCCATAGAGTCCATAGCTGTAGTATTAACTACAGTTTGGTAACTGTGCTGGAAGACTAGACAGCTCATATTCAGACACCAAAATATGAAAATTAAATGTATATACATTTTGGAAGGCTGACAGAAAAGTAAGGAAGTGCACCATATTGAATCTCTGTTGAAGACTCAGTTTAAAAGATAGTGAAAGGTCCCACACCCAGCCCATCCCATTTATTCAATGAAACAGAGCAGACCAACCTGCTGATCCTTGAAGCCCTGTCTTCAGCCACAGGGCTCCCTGTTGTGCAAGTACAGAGGTAAACACAACCAAGTCACCCCACCAACTCCTCTTCACATGGTTCAATATCTGAGGCTGAGGCTTGAAGAAAAAAATGGCATGAAAACACAAATCACCGCACAGCACCTGAACCTGCCACAGTCCATGAGAAGATCAGGAAAGGCTGCAGGAATGTACACAGACTGGTGCTCCATAAATTGTGTCAGGTATAGTGTCGTTAGCCAATGCAGCGTTCCCCACCTGGGAAAGCCTAAAGGCATTATCGAGCTTCAGTGAGTACATACCCTCCTTTTGGTCCTCACGGGTGTAGCATGGAAATGTACTTTGTTTAACTTGCTCGCAAATCTCAGTACAGAAATAACTGTACATGAAACATATGCCAAGCTGAATCCTCAGCTGTCCATTTCTAGGGAATTTCCCTCCTATCCATTCCCTTTTCAAAAAAGGGACTTATAACCACTACATCCCTTGTCTCAGAGCAAACAGTTTGTATGACCACAGCAAAATGCTCCTGCCTCTTCCTGACAATCTAACACTCAAGGAAATTAAGCAGACTGACACAAAGGTGGGCTCAAAACTAGGAGTAGGAGAAGAAAAGAGAGGACTAACAAATTAAGATTAAGAGGACTTAGTTTTACACATCAATTATTTTACATATAGAAATAAAGAAAACCCAAAATGAACCTGGAGATACTCAAAAGGATGTTAAAAAAAAAAAAAGTTATAGAAGATGGTTATAAGATGTGCAAAGAATAAGTAACTTGAAACCAATGCAGAAGGATTACAAAAACTAGTGAAGGGATTCAAGAAAGGGGAGAAATAAAGGAGCAGGAGAGTGATGTAATTTTGACAACTGTGCTTCTCTGCATCAGCCCAGTTTCCGATCATTGATTTTTCACTCAACAGCTAAGAAAATCAGAGTATCTCTGGAAATTAAGTTTGCTACAAAACAAATCACTGTTTGCTTCTCCTCCCTCCCCCCCCCCCCCCCCCCAAAACTTGGTTTTAATGTCAGGTTAGAGAATAAGATCTTTCTTCGATTCTTGACTTCAGTATTTCACCTAAGAGTTCTGACTGCCTTTTTAGCTGAGTGTATTGCACTACACTTTTAAAAGAAATATTTCAAAATCAAATACAGTCTTTCCTTCTATTGACCACTCTGTAGCTGTATGGTAAACATGAAGCAGCTGTTGAATCTCTGGAATAATTGTGGCATCTGAGAAGCTGGATAACCACTGGAACAATTTTCTCACTGTTTAACCTAATCTGTGTGTATTCAACAGTCTAGCCCTTCATAGGGTAAAAACAGCACTCATGCAGATGGGTAAGAAGAAAAGGAAAGGCTGCCTAGCCATACAGTTATTAAGCAAAGGCATAGTAAAGCAAGGAATAGGATGAATAAGTTGTGTTCAAAGTTATCAGATTCAGACTAAGTTCTTTGGTTCTGTTTTATTGCCTTTCTGAAATATTAGTTGTTATTAATTTTAATATGTTGTAGAAATTCCCAAATGAATGAATCCGAAACTATTGCTCTCACAAATGGAAATGATGAATGTGCCTTTTCAGTTGGTACATGATGGATTTTCTATTCAGTAGTAATATTTCTGGTTGAAATCCTTGTCCCAGTGAAGTGAGCAGGCAATTTGTCACTGACTTTCGGGTATCAAAGTTTCATGGCGGCACATGGTGTTCATTGGCTTTGGCCCCATGCATCTATCCATTGTACTTGGGCATAGAGATAGTATATCATATATTCATGGCTGGAAAGCTCTATAAATGTGCTATTATAAATAGCATTCACTGACTAAATAATGTATGGAGGTTTTTACCAATGCAAGCTTCTACAAAGCTCTGAGTATGTAAGTAATGTTTTTGTAATCCCTTTTAAGTATCTGAAAGATTAGATAAAATTGTCTCAATAATTCTGAAAGGTAAAGTTCATCCATGACTCAGATAAGCATTTCATTTCCTTTGTTTCCCCCATTGCCTTCTCTCTGCACAGTGTAGTTATGAGTACACTGAGGTTGCCCTTTAACAGGGAGAACAAATGGCAGGATAAATACAATGAAAATAAACAGTTTCCTTTAAAGAATCTCTATTAGGATAATCTCTGTTCTTTTACATTTACTTGTTTAAAGCCAAATTTATCTGCTGCTTTTTCCATATTACTGATCATTTAGGTTTCAGATCTCCCAACCGAGGTAAGAAACAGAACTGATTAAAACCATGAACATCTAGAAGAAAGACTGCTTAAATTCCTCATAAATTAATCTTTTTTTCTTTACTGATCAGCTGTCAACTGCCTGTAGGATATCCTGTGACAATCATACCTGCTGTAAACAGGACAGGATAAGGCAGCTGAACAATGGGAATGAACATGCCTAGGCTAAGCTCTGTGAAGATACTCTCAGGCTGGGCTGTACAAACTCTTCCAGATGCTCTCACTATTCAATGTTAGTACTGCCCAGAAAACTCATCTACTGCTCTGAAAAATCTATTGCTTGCTTCTGTGACTGAATTAAACTGAACTTGTACAGTGAGAGACAGCAAAGGACATCTCCACTTTAGAAGCCTTGTATGTACTTCTCTAATATGTGGGACTGTGAAATTCAAGTCCTGATTGCAAGTCAGAATTGAAATAGGGACTTAGACATTACTTATCACTACCTTAGACTTTTTAGCTACTCTGGGATATCTTTCTTACCTTCAGATCCTGCTTGAGAAATCTGAACAATATTTCAGTATAAATGAAATGGCATTTTCTGACAAAATTATGTTGGAAAATCTTTTAATTTGCTATATTCTTTGCTCTAGTGCAGTTCTGAAAGAAGGTTAGAGAAGGTAAAATACCCAGTCACTGGGGCTATGAACAAAAGCCAAAACGGACTCAGATGGGGCTTTAGGGTCTGTTTCAGTTTAAGGCTTGTAAAAAATGAAAAACATTAAAAGGATGCCACCAAACCAACAAATATTATCCACTGGTTTATCGATTACCTTCCTCAGATGATTTTTTTTCTCATTTCCAGTAAGAAAATTTATATGAAGCTTCAGTTGCTGCCTCAGGCCTTTGTATGAAATACTAATGTAGATTCCCTTCAGTTATTCTTGTGTGGACTTTGGTCACACATTAAAAGTGGCCTGAATATGTACCCCCTGCTGCCTAAATAACATGGTGCTAATTATTAGGATAAGGTATCATTTCATGTAAGACAGTGACATTTCCTGAAACATTTTCTGTTTCATATGTCACTCTGGAACAATTGGCAGGATCAATAATAGGCACAGCTGTTTCCAAAAGAAATGTGAATTCCTGGTTGCCCAATACTGGCATTGAATTGAAGGTTTCTTATTTCATTAAGCACTGCCATTAAAAAGAATAAGAATTCTGTCTGAAAGCATCAAACCATTATTCTAGGAAGAGACTTGTTATAACTGGAACTAATCAGATTCTGTTTTCTTTTGTATTGTTAGAGCAAGTAATATTTATTTAGCTTCTCTCAAGTGGGTATTTCTGAGGAATTTAATTCCGTTATCTTGAGGAGGCATAGAATAAATAATAAAGGTATAGTATATCTACTTAATTAAAAAATAAAATTAAAAAAATTGGTTCTCAGGCAAAATACCCATGTTATTACTGTGTACTAATTTTGTATCTGTATCTTAATTCTATATCACAGAAGTTGTTCTGAGCCATCAAAAATGATGGGAATGGAAAATATGCTTATGGATGATGTATAAATGCACTGGTATGTACTATATCTGTCAGTTTTAAGGCACTTTTATAGAGTGATAACGTGAAAATAAGAAACAAACATACAGTAATACAGGTAGTTCAGTGAAATGAATCCATACCAAGATCATGAGAACAGATTCCTTACATTACCGTTCCTTTCTAGGACTTGACAGATGTAATGAAGAGAAGAGATATGTAGAGCTGAAAATGATTTCTTCTTTAGGCTTCTCTGGATATGATGCTATAAGGTCATTATTAGTTACAACACAGAGCAGCTAGATAACACTCATAGTGCACAGTGCAGGGTAAGACTACTGGACATCACAGATGACATTCCAACACTTACAGTGTTATTTAAAACCAGAATCATTTGAGAAAGTAGAAATAGAAGTACAATCCTACATACCTTTTCTGCACTTAAAATTTGGCTTTATTTGTAGCATATATTTTTCTCCATGGTAGATTTAGAGAGAAATCACACTGCTCTATTTTAATCTTCAGAGAAAAACTTTATCTGAGAGCACTTCAATCATTCTTGCACATGTTTTTCAGATGGTGCAGCATGCTGCCTCTGGTGTGCCCTCCTGTACCACTATATCCACCTCCTCCATGATCATTTTGGGATGATTCATTCTTCATCCTTGCATCGATGAATCACTGTGCCCACAATCCACATGTGCATGTCAGAATTAAAGCTTAGAAATTGGGGGAACAAGATGACAATGTTCAGAAGACATGGTGTTACATAAATGTACGCTTGTGCTATTTTCATCTATTTCATCTTTGAAAGTCAACAATGAACAAAACATTACTGCATTGGTGTAAGCAAGGTACTGCTAAAGCAAGGCTTTAGCAGGACACTGTTCACATCCTACCTGAGAATTGTCCCATGTATATTTTTCTAAGGCTACTTGAACTTTGGTTGCTTAAAATAGAGGGTTTTTTTTAATATGATTCGTATTTGATTTATCTGTGAACTAATTGTACTTATTTCCAGTGATTAGTCAAATTCTGTTGTACCAAGCAATGAAGGCACAGGTAAAGAAGACAGACTGCCACCTTTAGTATTAATGACAACTGTGATCCATCAGACTTACACGAACCAAGTCAAACCAAATTAATTCAACAGCACTAATGAAATAAGTCGAATTTTAAATTATGTTTTCAAAGCTTCTATGCTCAGGATCTAGTGAACAGGTTCAACAGAGCAAAAAACAAAGTTAAGTGGTGTACTCTCCTGAAAGTGTCTTTGCCACACAATGAGTTATCACAGCATAGAAATTATTACTAATACATTCTGTAGTGACTTTCTGAGACCATTTTCATCTCTGGATCACTGTTGAACAGGAAAAACAACTCAGAAACTCTAATGACTAACAGGAACAATGTCTGAAAGCCACAGATGAAGTCATGAAGCAATTATTCCTATATCTACATTTGACCCATTCTGCCAAATGATAAGAAACTTCAGTTTACCACAGGATAGTTCAGACTGGGAGGGACCTCACGATTTTTCTAGTTCAACCTCCTTCTCTCATCAGGGTCAGCTCTCAGGTCAGACCAGGCTGTTCAGGGATTCATCTGGTCTGAAACTGGAAACCTCCAAGGACAGAAACTGCACAACCTCCTTGGGCAACCTGTGCCGCTACCTGCTTGTGCTCATCCTTATATCCATTGTGACCCTCTCCAATTTCCATTTTTGTCAGTTCTCTCTCATCCTCCTACCATTGTGATGAGCCCAGCTCTGTGGTCAGTGTGAGCACCTTGCAGGTACTGGGGCTGCTGTAAGGTACTTCCAAAGTCATCTCTACTCCAAGCTGAGCACATCTAGCTCCCCCAATTTCTCCTCACAGTGCAAATGCTCCAGGTCCCACCACAATGGTGGTTTCTGCTGAGCAGTTTCCAGTTAACTGATGTCTTCCTTGCATTGTGGGCTCAACGCTGGATGCAGTATGCAGCTGTGTTCCAGTGAGTGTTGAGCAGGGGAAATAATCACTCTAGCTCTGTTCCTGCACATATAGTCCAGGATGCCATTGGCTGTCTCTGCTTCTAGGACACACTGCTGGCCAATGTCCAGCTTACTGCCCCCAAGAATCCTAGGACTTTTCCCACAGACCTGCTCCCCAAGCAGTTGGTCCCCAGCTCAAATCATTTGGAAGGGTTCATCTGCCACACATACAGGTTTTTGCATTTGTCCTTGTTGAGATTCGTTAAGTTCCCAACATACCATTCCCCCAGACACTTTGAATTACTCTGGATGGCAGCCCTGTTCTTAAGCCTAGGAGCTGCCTCCACGCCCAGTTTGGAGTCAACAGCAAACATGACAAGCAGATAATCTGTAAGCTCCTCTAGGTCATTGTTAGGGGTGTTAAACAAGGTAGGTCCTAGGACAGACCCCTGTGGTACTCCTGTTGCTACTGTCCTCCAGGTAAGATATTTAACCACTACCCTCTAACCACTCAACTGTGTCTTTAATTATCTTCTCGTCCATCCATTCAGACCACAGCATCTTAAAATGGGTATAAGGATATTGTGGAAAACAGTGTTGAAAACATTGTTGAAGTCAAGCTAAATTATGTTGAGTGCTCTTCCCTTGTCCACAAATCCATTCATTTTATTATGAAAAGCAATGAGGTTGTCTATTTTACTGCAGAAGGCAAACAGTCTGGTCAGGTATGATTTGAATTTGATAAATCAGTTCTGTCCATTTCTGATCCCCTTCATGCTCCCCGCATTCTGTGGTTTTACTAATGTGTATAAACACCTGATGGGAGGAAGTAAAGAAGATGGAGCCAGGCTCTTCTCAGTGACGTTCAGTGATAGGATAAGAGGCAGCAGCCACAAGCTGAAATACAGGAAATTTCACTTAAGAATAAATAAAACCCCACCTTTTTTTTTGTGTGAGGTTGGTCAAACACTGGAACAGGTTGCCCAGACAAGTTGTGAAATCTCTATTCTTGGAGATAACAAAAACCTGACTGAACACAGTTCTGGGTAACCTTCTGTAAGTGACTCTGTTTTGAGCAGGGAAGTTAGGCTGGACCATCTTCAGAGGTACCTTACAGCCACAGCCATTCTGTGATTCTGTGATTTTTCTCAAGCAACCTTTTCATCAGCTCTCAGCCACAGCCAGTTTCTATTCTCTTTCTTGAGCCCCTTCAAAAACTAGAGGCCTGTGAGACCTTGTGATGAAGACTGAGGGAGAGAAGGCATTGATTTCATCCTAATCTGTGTTCACTGTCACTAAATCAATCATCCTATTCAGCCACAGTCCCACTTGTTTGGCCTTTTCTTACTAGAATTAGCTCTTCTAGTTGCTCTTTCTGTCCCCTGTGAACATCATCTCCAGTTGAGCTTTGATTTTTTTGAAAGCACCCCTGTATGTCTGAGAAAAATTTCTAAATTTCTCCTTTGTAGCTTGTCCCTGCTTCCCTGTTCCACGCGTGGCTCTGCCGCCAACCCCCTGCTTAGTCATGCCAGTTTGCTGCTATGTCTGTTTGTTTTTCTGAGTATTGGAATGGATCATTTGTGCCCTCAGCTGTAATCTGTCTTTAAAGAACTATCAAGTTTCCTGAGCAACTCCACTCCCCTGATCTGCTTCCTATGGGATCACACCTGATCCTAAGGGTTCCCTGATCCAACTTAAGTCTACTTGCCTGAAGTCCAGGGGCAGTGCTCTGCTCCAACCTTACTCACTTCCCTGGAGATCTTCAACTCCATGATTTCATGGTTGCTATAAACTAGTGTCTTAATAATTTCAGCAAGCTCTACATCTGATGATTCACAGACTGTTCATTTTCACTCCTCTTGTCAGCCAATAACTGAGTAAGGACTAGGACTTTGTCATCAAACTATGATGAAAACAAGATGTTAAGAAGCATAAACTAATAAACTGTTCTGACTGCAGGATCATAAACTGCTTCAGAGGCAACACTAGAATTGTACATTATAGCATCTAGTCTGAATAATATACTTAGATGCAAACCATGAATATTATATTTTTAACAAATATTTATAAATCACCTGGTATTATGAAGGCTTCAAAAATTCTTGGCATATATGAGACTAGCTATAATTTAAAGGAATGTTGACTTTTTATCTTACATACCAACTACTTCACTATTTACAATGTTTATTATCTTGGATTTTCTGAGTTGCTGTTTTACTTTCCAACTTGCAAACTGAAACCTGTAAGCTGCATTTGCAATTTGAATTTGGAAGACTTTTACATAGGTCAGATAAGTCAACACAAAATCCAAAGTGTGGTGTGGCCACTGACTTCATACAACACTGAATCAGAGATCAGTGTTTATACAGAGGTGGTTTTGCCAGGTGAACACTCAGCTTAGGGCAAATGAAGCTATAAAGTTGTTATTTCCCACAAATGCCTTGTTTATGTAGAACAAGGCACAGTGGTTCCATTGTGGAAACCACTTTTCCTGAATTTCTGTTTTCTTAAAACTGCCAATGAATTGTTGAAAGACAACTATAAGACCTTTTCCTTCAAAATCTAAAATTATCCCTTTATATTTTTGTCAAGTAAAACAGGGTGGAGGTTATATCTCTTTTTTTTTTGTTCTGGTGAACAGAGTGCCTTGCAATCATGACCTGAAAGGCATCTTAGTAAATGTAATTTAAACTCTGTATTTAATCCCAGCTTTCTTAGAATAATATTCTGACAAGATTTCTAAATAATAAATATTTCAATGCTGCTGCTATTTTCATAGGCAGAGTTAGCAGATTTAGGATTTTATTGAATATTTTCGGTTAAGGGCAGGCAAACATTTTGGACTCTTCTGAGAACGTGTGAAGAACTTACTAACCTTCAAAACCAGCATAAATATTTCCACCTGCACGGTTTTTATGTCAGTCTATTATAATTACATATTGCACTGAGAACTGAATGCTCTTTTCAAACTATGAGAGAGAGACACAGTGAAAGTGTTTTGACTAATAGAGTAGTTTTTTAATGGTGTCATTTTAAATGAAAGTACATGCTTGTGTTGTCTTTGGAGATATAATAAAAGAAGTCTCTAAGCAGTCAGAAACATCAGAGAAGTCCACTACTCCTTGCAAGAATCAAGGTGATGAACTTGGCCTTGGATGTACAGATGTAATCTTTTCTTGCTGCATGGGGATTTTTATGTTTATCTCCACTGTACACTGAGATGAGAATACACTTGACAGGTATGCGAAAT
Source organism: Lepidothrix coronata (assembly GCF_001604755.1). Classification (NCBI taxonomy): domain Eukaryota; kingdom Metazoa; phylum Chordata; class Aves; order Passeriformes; family Pipridae; genus Lepidothrix; species Lepidothrix coronata. The sequence goes on along the minus strand of NW_016690233.1, from coordinate 1,511,034 downwards.
CAGATAGATCATCTTCATGGAGGTGAATCATTGCGTGCAAATTTTCTTCCAAGTAAATATTTAATTAGCTGCTCTTATTGAGATGTCATCATTCAGCATCTTTGCTCAGTGCCACTGGAATGAATACATGACATAATAAATGACACTAAGGTCTGGAAAGGTGACACAGGCCTTTTCTGCTGAGTCACCTTGGACTTGACTTTCTGATATTCCAAAATATGGTTCAGAGAAACTAGTGTTAAATGACACTGATGGGCAGCTTCGCCATGACAGAGAGAAGGTAAGGCAGGGGAAGGCTCACGGGGAAAAGATCAGAGAGGAGAGGAGCCAAGGATGACTTGGAAAGAAACACTGGAAATAAATCTGCATTGTGAAGTCAGTTTAGGCAAAAACAGTATGTTCAGCAACAATTTCCAAACTTCCTGTGAAGTGAAATATTAGAGATAGAGTTAGGGTTAGGATAGGAAGTTTTGTCACTGTGGAGCTCTAAAGGTGGTTACTCAAGTACAATTTATGCTATGAAAAAGGGGAAGTCTTTCTAAAAGAGGGGCGTGAATACAAAGGGCATCATAAGCATTAGGAAGAAAAACTTTTTATCCAAAATTAACTGATCTTCTTGTCAGTTGAACAACAACGATCTACTTCAAGTTTGACTGAAATACAGTTCAACTTCTATATTTTTATTTTCTTGTGTGTACAAATTTCACTTTACCCTCATATGTGCAACATCTGTTGCCCTTACCAAAATACCATTCCCATCTCCTAATGCAAAAAAACCCTCCTGAGTCTATGCAATTTTATTATGAAGGTTTTGTTTCATAAGAAAGGTCTTGTGAAAATGTGGCACAAAGGAATGCATGGAAATGAGCAGCAACTCAGAGTGAAAAGTCACCATTTTAAAAAAAATATATCCAGGAAGAACAGGATATTAAGAGTCATTCCTTTCTTAGTGAGAGTTTGAGCAGAGATTCATCCTATTTAGTTTTTAAGGACCAGTGTTGTCTCGATCTGGATGTGATATTTTTCATGTACTATATAAAGTTCAGAACTAGACCAATTATAATTATCAACAAGGACTTTTCTTTACAAGAGGTAACATGTCTATAAACTGTATTATAGTAAATTGGATTCAACTTATCTAAATTTACATATTAAACTCATTTGACAACTAATATTGAACATTTTTTTATTTTTTTTTAATTTGGTAAAGCCATTTAGAACCAGTCAAGACAAAAGACATACACATATAGGTGCAATTACTTTATATGCAGATATCCTTCATCCTATAGGCTATTCCTACATGGAGTTTTCCAGAGGTGTAGAAACACATTTCAATTATGAACTAGATAAAACATGGTGGGTTTCATATAATTTATGTAGAAAACTTTACTTTTGTGATTCTTTTAAATATATAGCCATAGCAATCTGGAGTGTCTGTCACTTTTTATTTTTCCTTGACCAATGATGTTCACTTTGAACTGTGTGCTCCTTCTAAACAATTTTTTTGGACTTCTAGAAGAATCTGCAGGAACAATTTTAAAAATTCTAAAACTGATTTCAGTAATGAAAATGTACATTAAATTAAAAAACAACAAACCCCTCTGTATTTCTACTATATTAAATTTCATTTTGGGGCCACATCACAGCCTTCTCTCTGGTGTTCCTTCCTAGACATAGATGCAACAAAACACTTCAGAGGAATAAAGAGGAATCCAGATTTTAAACATCTTTAATTCAAATTTATGAAAGTGAAGGGTAGGGCTGGAAAGATTCAATAAGCTTTACCAAATTAAAAACACCACCTCCCAGGGTTTTCCTGTTATTATGTAAGGGAAATGAAAGAGTTTTATTCAGTTGTCCCTTATTTTTAGATAAACATCCTGAATTTTGGGTTTGCACTAGTTGGTTTGACAAAATTCCAGAGAAAATTATAATATTTCTTTATGGTTTTGCTGATGTAGACTGGCTTCAGTGTTTCGTTGGCAGTAACATCAATGCCTAGGCTCCGCAGCTGGCACTTCCTGTTCCTTTAGTGGCAGCCCACAGAGCAGCATACATCTCAAGCCTCTCTGATATTGCCATATACAATGTTCTCAGCCAGCTATTCCTCATGTAGGTGCCTAGACATATATCTGCAGTGGGCACTTGGGGAATTCCATTGGACTGCTTGGAGAGTCGGTGAGCACTCACATCAACGCTTGTTCTTTAGGTTTTGCCTGTGCATTTAGTTGGATTTCAGTTACTTATTCATATTCCTACCTCAGATATGTGCTGTAACCAATTTTTTTCAGCATGAAGTTGAAAAGTGTCTGAGATGTATTGGTCTTTTCTAGCAGAAGCAATTTTATACTCTGTGTTTTCATAATAGAACTTCCTAGTGAAGTTGTAATGTTCTCTGAAAGCATGTGAGAAGGTCTTAAAATATTCATCAGATTCATTCTCTTCTTGGAATCTGCATAGAAGTTGTATCTCAGAAATGAAACCTGAAGAAAGGGTCAAATGTTTATAAAATTTACTGACCTGACCTAATTTTTTTATTTCATTCAGGACAATATTGCTTCATTATTTTTGGCTTTGGTGTTTAAGTCTTATCTCCCCCTTGATCCCGCTTTAGAAGTAAATGTTTTAAGGGATGAATTCTGGTAGGAAGGAGGCTCAAGCATGTTCTAATGAATGTTGTCAAGGATGCCATTATATTCCGGGAGCAATCTCCGAGTAGACTTTTACTATTGAAAAAAATCCATCCATTGGCAAGACTGTTGAAAGTGAGCAGCCTCTTCATCCTCACATTAAATCAGAAGAGTCTGCTTGAGTGTCCTCTGGATGAATCTTCATAAACTTGGTTGTGGTACATTTGTTATGGATTAATGGGAAACATACTTTTTGAGATGTTGCCCACAATTTTAGTGGGCAGGTATTCTCTTAGCAAAGTAAATTCTACTTTCTTCTCTTGGAGCAGAAAGTGCCAACTGGCTTATGTTAGTACCTCATCTATTACATGAAATAATATATTGGGAACTAAATGACATGAATTTCCTTCTTGGATCTGCCATTTTTCTGCTGAGTAATGGGAAATAAGTTTTCTCTTTTCTCTTTGTTTTCTTCCTGTTTCTTTTATCCTCTCTTTTGTTCTGAGTAGCATTTGGTCCAATAGAGCTTTGAGGAGGATTTAGGCTTTTTGACACCTTTGTTTATGCTACTAGTTTTGTCCCTAGGAAAAAAGAACCAAATTTAAAGCAGAGACAAGATTTGTCCTTATTGTAACTGTGAAATACTAAAGATATATTTAATTTGAAACTATTTTCCAACATTGATAGTTATTTTAGTTGGAAAATATAAGCTTCAGAGCTGCAATTCACACAAATACTTTCAAAAGAAAAGCAAAAAAATAGCTAAGAAACAACAAGAAGGAAAACTAGTTCTTACTGCCTTTGCAGTTCTTTTTATTTAGAAAATTTAATGACAGTTTTCTAAAGTAACTGACAGCTCCATCTACTTCATATGTTGAGATTTTTAGAAGTATGTTCAGAAAATTTTGCTTAGAATGCCAGGTCCCCATAGATAACCAATCATTCACTGATATATTTTACCACATCAACCATCCTGTCCTGTAGGAAAGAAATTATTTGCTAGAGCACCATAAGAAGCCTGTTTTCATTTCAAATAAGCTGCAGAGAAGAAAATTGTCTTTCTTGAACGTCTGGTTAATGGCTTACAAGAAATAACCAACAGTATCACTATCTTCTGTAACAATTCTACTGAAAAAAGTCAAGAAGGATTTTGCTGTGTTATTCATTTCTTCCTAACTAGATACATAGGGCAAGCTGCCTAGTTCTCTATAAATTGATGGTGATACATGAATTATAAATGACAGATGGGTGCCTTAGTTTGCAAGGTCATAGCAAAGTTGTCAGGCAAAATGCAAGAAGGCAATACGCACTGCGTAGCTGTCATATGTCAGGGCATACTCGCAACTCAGCCTTACTATTGCTCTTAAAGAATATAGGAAGTAAAGAAACTATTTTGAATGTAATTCCTAGTTGATTCACCATAATTCACTACACAATTTCCCTGCTACTACAGCAGATAAGGAAGTGAGTTTGTGTGAGGTAAGAACTACAGTACTTTCTCTTGAAATGCAAAAGCTTGATGATGCGGAAGACCACAGAGAAAATTTACCAGCTGTATGAGTCTTTGGACTCATATGATGTTTTAGGATGGATGAATGGTCTTTCAGGTCTCCTCTAAGTTTAATTTCCTATGATTCTTTAAATTTCACGCACCATTTTTAGATATCTGCTCTAGTGGAACTTGAATGTAATTAGACCCCCAGAGATGTAACACAAGTTGAAAACTGGTCCTCATAATGCAATGACAACTTACCATGGGTCTTCTAGGGGCAAAGGAACTTTGGTGCTTAAAATGCTTCAATGTAACAGAAGTTCCAGGTCATGAACATCTCTCTAAAATATATGCACACAGTAGCATATTTCATGGAGCTTCTCAGACACATACTGAGAAGCTCTGTCAAATAAGAGGGTCAGAGACTTGAAACCACACCTGCTCTGCTGTGGAACTTCAGTGAAAGCAGTTACCTAGCTTCTAGAAAAAAGAGAGTGATATCAAATAACCTTTAAATCCAAAAACCTAAACGCAGCTGCAGTTGAATCTGTTAAATGTTAGCACCCTTGTATATCCTCTTGGACACATGTGTGATTCCTTGTCTAAGCCTTTTTTTTTTCAGTGAAAATTTTTGGTGAACAATTTTTTTTCCAACTTTTTATATACTGTAGACTTAATATACCTGTATGACATCTACACCCCTGGAACATTATATCCCTTGAAATAAAAATATTTTTAAGAAGAAATTTTCTACAGCACAGATAATTTAGGAGGCAAAGGAATTTGAAAATGGCATCTTCAAGAACATCGACCTTGATACTGTGAAATATTTGCCATGACAGCAATGACAAGAAACTTATAGGCTTTGTGAACTGAAGTGGTACTAGAAATTCACAAAAGAAACAGATACATAGACAAATTCCATTCATCAGTTTCTCTGTCAGTGTGAGGCTGATGTCAGCCTGCAAATTCATGAAATCAAAAATCCACAACATATGCTAAATTCTGCAGCCTAGCCCTTACTGCCAAAAGCACTGATGTCAACTGCTCTTCCTCAGAGGCCTCTCAGCCTGTGGCAGCTGACTTATTCTTCTGGATCAAGAACATTGTAACCAAGTTCCTCCCTTCCCCCTTTGAGATGCTGAAATTGGAAGGAACAACTGTCTGCATAATTGTTGACCCAAAGTCCGTAGACAGAGCTCAATCGTCTACTGCAGCTCGTGCTTCTCGTTTAAAAAAATATATATCAAACGCATCACTGATTTTTTTGTCAGACTAGTGGAATAAGGAAAAGAGCACTAAACCAGCCCTAAACAAACCTGGTAAAACCCCAAAGTACAACTGGTACATCAGTAAAACCTTCAGCACATGGAATTTCTCCAGCAGAATTCTCAGTATGAAGAAGCTTCATAGTGTATTATTTTGGCTTGAAAACAGCTTCAGCCTCAGGAAAACAAACAAATAAAATCCACTTTTCAATGCCACTAAGCCTGGCTGAATGTTAAATGTTTAGGGAGTGAATAAACTAAGCATCAAACAAAGAATTCTGTTTTTTTCGCAAATTGCCTGTGAATTAAAATTTACTATGGAAGTTGTTTCAGTGAAATAAAAATAATAAAAATATGCTATCTGCTGCCTCTCTTTTGTCACTTCCCTTTCTTTCCTGGTCCACAGGTCTTCCATAGTTTCCTACTTTTGACGCTTCTTGCAGTTACTGCTATCTCACATTCACTTATTTCTCATAGACCTGCAGCCAATTCTTCTGCACAGTAGCAAAGCCTGTAGAGGTATATTATATCTTTTTTATTTCTAGTTCCAACTAGAGGGCAGTGAGGCTCACAGTCTCCCTAAAGCCTGTAAACCATAAATAAATAAAGTCATAAATTCAATTAATATTTATATAATTTCCTTTGATTTTAGAATCACATAAAATCTGGGAATCACTCACAGAATTACTGAGTAATAGTGGCGGTACCTCTGAAATCCTACAATGCAGCACTTAGGCAACTTCTCTGGGAAAAAGTGCAGCCAGGAATAATCCCTACTCTGCCTGGTTTAGATCAAGGCTTTAAACTTAAGTCTGATACCTCAGTAAGTCCAGCTGATTGAAAAAAAGTGTTAGCCTATGAAAAAAAGTGTTAGCCTAGATAGCTGAGTGCTTTGTCCAGCACTTGATTGTTTTGATTTTGATTTTGGTTTTGTTTTTGTTTTTGTTTTTTCCTAAGGAAGTTAACCTGTGCCATTCTACTTTACATAAAAAAGTTCATCCTGACCATGCTTTCAGGAGATCATCAGAGGACTACCACGGGCTCCACAGTGCTCCACAAAGAAAAAAGGATTTTTGGAAACTTAACCATTGTTTTTTGGTTCTATAATGAACTTTTGTGGTTTTTTTCAGTTCTGGTGGAAGCATGCATTTTCATCCCTCATCTGTCATGATGAAGCGCAAGATCTGCTGTGATTACTGAAGGATCCTGATGCAGGGTCTGCCACTGGGATGAGACCAAGGGTTAGGCTCTCTGACTAAACAGGTCAAGGCCTGCACAGTAATAGGAGTACTGGACTCAGGCACTATTACTACCTTCTCGTATCCCCTTCTTCTCAATATATGTCAAAACTGAGAATGGATTATAAATGTTAAAAAATAGTCTGTAGTGCCTCACAAAGCTCCCAAACACATTCCTTCTTATGAAGCTATCCCAGGACAAATCCTGAGTAACAGCTCCCTGTTCCTTTCTGACAGTCTGATTCTGACAGAGATAAGCATACAATTGGTGTTTTATTTATGTTGTAGTCCCTATGGTATGTTATCCCAGAGGTTAAACTTTCACTTTACATAATTGTAGAAGGGAAGGGAAACTATAAGCAGATGAAATTAAAAAATGCCTAAAATTTCCCTTTTTCCATTCAGAAACCAGAATAAAAGTAAAGAATTTGATATAGTAGTTATAGTTAGTGCTAATTCCTTGGAACAAACAAACAATAAACCACAAAACAAAATAAAGAAAAAAGAGCATTTCCTACTTTTTCGATGAAAAAAAGTAATAGTGAAATAGTTTTGGTGGAAACTAGAGCAACAAGGAAGAGTCACTCTCATTCATTCTTCCCGCAGTAAAACTGTTTTGTTGCTGAACAAAGTCAAGCCTGAGATCTTTGCCTGCTTGTTCTCAGTCACAAAGCATGATATTTGAAAGTTATATGACAATCTCATTCCTAGTTTTGATTCTATGGAACGGTTGAGTGATTTTGCTGAAACCAAGAAAACCAAAAAAAAAAGCAGACTAGAAAATTAAATACAAAGAATTAAAATTCAACAAAGACTCAACAATCTTAGCTAAAGATGTTGCCCGTAGGCACAGAGATGATGGAATAGTTTAGGCAGATGTATATATATATATATATCTATAGTTGACTAACATTCCTGAACTTGTTATTGACTTATTTTCATTAATACCTGTGCTGTAGATTATATTTCAAAACTCTTCAGATGATAAAAGAAAAACATTTATTGAAAATGACTTGAGAAAATTAAAACTTTTAAAAAGAAGGGAAATATTTTTAATTATAAAATATTTTTAATTCCTATTAAGAAGTCTTTCTAAAAGCTTACTTCATAATCAGTTACAATCACTTAGTTACAAGATAGCTCAGTTACAAGATAGCTCAGTTACAATCACTCAGTTACAAGATAGCTAGAACTGCTGAAAGTAAGAGCCATTTTTCTTACAGATTAGAAAGGTAGGGAAGTTAAAAAGGATAGAAGAATAGACAAAAGGAGAAGAGTCTCTTTTAGAGGTTGCTTTATAAAACCCTTTTTTTTAGTCCTCAAAAATAGACTGTAAGGGATTCAATTTTAAATAAAGATTTCAAAGAAAATTGTGAAACGAGTAACTCTGTAAATCTTTATGAAATGTAAGAATTAAGCACTAAAGGATGCATTGTGTTGTGATGAGAAAGAGGATGAAGTTGAATGGCATCAGACCAGTAGTATTCTAGTAACAGGCTTTTGTGTTTGCATGGCTTATGTGTGGAGAATTGAGATAGGCTGTTATAGATAGCAACAGGCATTGCAGTACCCCTACATACACAATGGGTGTATGTAACCTTACAGACACAATAATCATTAAACTCACAAGGTCCCTCAGTGGTGGGTCTCACCACAGACTCAACATTTAGCCTGTAAAAAGTGGTTCATCCAATTTCCATATCTGTCTCTTTAGAGAAGAAAACGTAAACACATAGAAGTCATTTTAGCAAAAGTGTCTTGATTGCTGCATTATTCTATACAATCACACTAAAGAGATCTTTACTGGACTGAGGACTGGATATACAGAAATAAAGTTTGGACGAGAGTGCTTCCATAGAAACCCCATCTGCCATTTCACCAGTGTGTCATCTTACTGCTAAGCCTTCTCTAACAGTTAGCTGCTGAGATGATTCTGGGCATTTGGCTGAGACACCACCCCTTGTCTCAGGCTAAAATTATGTTGGGATTTGTGTTAACAGTTGCAACAATATGTTGCAACGGCAGTGCTTGGATCTATGCCCTGAACCTGCTTAATTTATTAGTATAGCCCTAACCTTAAAGCCTCAGATTGTTTCTCAGATTCAAATTTGTCACCTTTTCCCACAGCATTCTCCTGAAGAAATTGGCTGCTACTGAACCCCAGCGTTCAGTACTGGGGCCAGTCCTGTTCAATATCTTTATTGATGTTTTGGATGAGGGCATTCAGTACATACTCAGTAAGTTTGCAGACAACACCAAGTCAGGTGGAAGTGTCGACCTGCTGGAGGGTAGGAAGGTTCTACAAAGGGATTTTGACAGACAGGATTGATGAGCTGAGGACAACAGTATGGGGATCAACAAAGCCAAGTACAAGGCCCTGCAGTTGGGTCGCAACAACCTCATGCATTGCTATAGACTGAGGGCAGAGTGACTTCAGAACTGCTCAGCAGAAAGGGACTTGAGGGTGCTGGTTGACAGCCAGATGAATATGAACTGGCAGCGTCCCCAGGTGACCAGGAAGGCAAATGACATCTTGGCCTGTATCAAGAATAGTGTTTCCAGTAGGACTAGGGAAGTGATTCTTCTGCTGTATTTGGCACCAGTGAGGCTGCACCTCAAGTATTGTGTTTAGTTCTGGGCCCCTCACTTCAAAATGGACATCAAGGTGAAGGGTCTAGAAAACATACCTTTGAGGAGTGCCTGAGGGAACTGGAGTTGTTTTGTCTGGAGAGGACTGAGGAAGCTCAGGTTAGATCTCACTGTGCTCTACAACTACCTGAAAGGAGGCAGCAGTGAGGTGGGGGTCAGTCTCTTCTACCATGTCTCAAGTGAAAGAACAAGAGGAAATGGCCTCAAGTTGCATCAGGAGAAATTCAGGTTAGATATCAGAAATGATTTTTTCTCTGAAAGAGTCATTAGGCATTGGAGTAATGAAGGGGTTAATAGTGGGTCTATTAGCTCCCGGGATGAAGATATCGACTGAGCAAACTTTCGGGTGTATCCTTCATGATAAGGAAGTCAGTACGCAGCCCTAATGGAGAAAATAAAGGCAGACTGTATAGTTAGTAGGCCTAAGATGTGGGAACTGCAATAAGGCCTTGAGCTTTGCCAAATGTATCACCCGTAGAACCTACCCAATGAAAACACTGTTGCTTGCTTACCTAAAATAAGAATACTGCTTGCTGCTAGAGGGGGTATAAAAAAGCAGATGAGAAAATAAAGAGAAATTCAGACACTTTTTCTGCACATAACTGACTCCTTGTATCTTTATCGGCCGTCACGACTCTACACTGACAGAGTAAGTTGTCCAGGAAGATGGTGGACTCACCGTCTCTATGAGTGTTCAAGAGGTGTCTGCATATGGCACTCGGGGATATGTTTTAGGAATGATTATGGTGGTGCTACACTGATTGAGCTAGATGATCTTGACAGTCTATTCTAGCCCTGTGATTTCCTTCCCCAGCTGCTCTACACTATTTATCCTCCCGAATCCTGATTGCATACTCTTCTCGATATGTTAAGCTTCAGAATAAAGAAGCAGCATGGTAAAACGTATCAGTTTCTCTTTGCTGACCTGTCTACATATAGCAGAATCATCACAAAAAAACTGTCTTAGACGACTTCCTTTCCTGTATTGAGTGGCTGCTGGAAGATTTCAGGTATCTTGGCAAACCACTGCCTGTAGATTCTTCAGTCTTAACAAATACAGTGGGAATGGACAGATATTCCAATTAAATCTAAATATATGTGATGCCAGGAAAGAATGAACTGGAAGCTATCCCCAGCCCTTACCCCAAAAATAAATCTAAACCCAAAAGCTCAGCATTTACTTGCTCAGAACTCGTTAATAAAAAATTATATAGAATGGAATCAAGGGAAATGTTGACCTTGAAATTACTGTCTTTGGCTCCTCTGATAAGCAGAAGCTGCTTTGTAACTTTTCCCATACTACATTACTTTTCCGCCTTGTTTCTTGCTGTTGCATAAGCAGTGACACCGGAAGGCCAAAGGTCCAAATGGCACATACAGATGCAAGCCATGCATCATAAGGGTTGTACTTGTAGAAAGGCAAAGGTTGATGAATCTCACACAATCCATCCTCCTTATCTAGCTCTAAAGTACTTTATTCATTTAGTGATCCTCTTGTCATATACACTGCAGATGCACTATTATATTTGTCTAGCATATGATAGATCAATCTCATGCTCAAAGTCAATATGGAAACCAATTCAAAAAAGGTTGCATGGACATCCAGAGGCTTTCTGGTTTTCCCCTCAGTGTATAAGATCATACACAGAGAAATTCCCATGAAAATTATGATTTTTTTTTTTCATGAAAGTGCTGTGTAATAATTTTTGTCTTTGGATTTTTTTCCATTTCCTTCCTTGACCTTCATTTTATCTCTGCATCTTGCTCTTGGTGTGTATGTAGTGCTTAGCTGTCACTGTCCAGTGCAAACGAAAAAGGACATACTGTGTCTTGACACAGTATACATAGGTGCCTCAAGGTGCACAGCTTTCAGCTTCTCACTCTTCCTCCAAATGCCAATAACTTCTGGGTCCCTAAGCCTCATATTAGCCCATTTTAGTGCCTAGCAATTATGCCCCACCTGAAATCACAATCCTAATCTCAGAACATCCCATCACCACACTCTAACTACTAACATTTAACTATTTGAATGGCACAAGAGGCATTTTCAGTAAGACCCTTTTTCTGGACTTGGGAACATGATATTTCCAGGTCCTCTCCTTTATGAGGTCCGGCACTGGTTTGTGGAAGAGAGAAGAGGGCTTCATATAGCTATTTCACACATTGATCACAAGAGCAGAGTGTGCAATAGGTTAAATTGCTGGGTACTTTTGCCTGCCTTCTTTATTGTAAAACTGATGTTGGCTTTCTCTCTTTCTTTTCTCCCCAAATATATTTAGCTGTTGAGAGAAAAGGAAACACCCTGTCCGCTTCTGTTATCATAATGGACAAAACAGTCCTAGGCAAGGTTCTTGAAGGCAGAGCTGAAACTTGCCAAAAAGCTGTTAATTCTTTCATCACTGTGGAACTCTCGGCCCTTTTCCCAGTCACAAAAAAAAAAAAAAAGAAATTATTAGCTGAGGAAATAATGGCCAGTGACAATTTTGTGATCTGTAGTTTCCAGAATCCTAAATATGCCATGACTGTTATGAGAAGAAATTACTTGTTCCATTGTCATAAGGAAACAGCCCAAACCTGTGAAGGTGGGAAATGTTGATTAACCTTTATGAGGGAAAGCACTAAAGTCCATCATCACTGTGCAATAGGCTTCAGAAAAAGACTGCAGTTAGAGGAGGCAACATACATTTTAGAGTTATTTTATATAAGATCCTCATATTACCATGTGATAATGTTCGCATGATATGCTCTAATGAACTCCAAGTGACACCACAGTAGAGTCCCAGTGCAGTCCCATGAGCTACATTTTTGTTCAACCACAAAGCTTTTTCTTCTTGGTGACCTTCCTCCCTGAGTATAAAATGGTTAGTAGTCTGATAACTGGTCAAAGCAACAGAAGCTCTCCACCATTTTGCAGAGCAGATCATTGTGTGATCATCTGGAGCAAGTCAGGAAGGCATGTTTTCTTCACTCTTTAGAGACATAAGTAGAAATACTCCTGTCCTAGTATGCCTATAATGCACTTTGCTTTTAAATTCATGTTCTTGGCAGATAGTTAAACTGAACAAAAAAATTGTGTGTGGAAGGCTTCTGAGGTGCAAGTGTGGCTTCTGAGACAAAAAGAAAGTAAATGTGGCATTTGGACTGGCCGTCTGGAGATGTGAGTGCCAATCCAAACCTAGTCATTTGGAGAGGAATCATAGCTGGTAGGACAACTCTTTCTCCCTGAGATGCCCATAGGAGGCTTTGCAAGAAGAAATGTCTGTATGACTGTCATGGGACAAGGGAAAGGCTGGGTCCCAAAATGTGAAATCTCCCAGGACCTTGAGAATAGCACAGAGATCATTTTACTGTCTGCATATTCCATATGCATCTTTTGTGAGATGCTTTCCAGTAACATAAGGGTTACCTAGATGACAATCTTGCAGAAATCTTCAGTACAGGAAGGCTGTGCTCAATTTCTGAGGTTTCTTTTCAGCATAGTGTCAGAGGAAAGCTCTGTACATGCCATTTTCTTTTTGTACTTCTTTTGCTTATATATATATATATTTTTCCCCTACCAATTACTTTAAGAGACACCAAATACTCATCTCAGAAAAAGTGTAATAATCTGAATGTGCTGCATGATTTCACCATGAGTCTATTACCCCAAAAATGGATGGACAGTCCATTTCCCAGTAAAATTTGATCTGACATTATTCATTAGCCAGATCTTGTCACTATGGATTAGATACTTATGATTTTAATTTACTGAGAGGGGTTTTTTTCTGTATTTATTTTACCCTTCTCTCTATGCTACTGAATTTAGACAAAATAGGACATAGTGAAATCAGTATATATTGTTTATTATGGTGATATTTGGCTTAAAAGTAAGTATTTTCTCTCTGAGAGTTAGTAAAAAATTATTCTCTGTGCAAAAAGAGGTGACATAGAAAATTATTTTTCACAGGAAGTTGAAAGATGTTGATACACATTTTCTGAGATACACAATGAAATAAAATTTTAAGATGTTAAAATTACCAACAAAATTATATTATGAGTGAAAATCGTCTTATTTAAATGTCTAAACAGCTGAAATATTTTGCTTAAATCTGAGTTTTGTTGTTTGGCAAAACTGCTTTTTTGCAAAGAAAAAATCCCACTCCTTTCCAAAATACTTAGGATATGATTCATTTCATGTTTTAATCAACATCACCAGCATGTAAACACTTTTAAATGTTTTCATTTTAAGAACTGCATATGCTTTTACCGAGAGAACACTCATTTTAAAGGAAAAATTTCTGATCAGATTCATAAGAATATACAGGATGCATCATCCCACCTTTATATTATATCAGTCAGGCTAACTTGCTCAGACTGCTTTGATGCTAAAGAAATTATCTGTCCCACTAGTTGGAACCTACCCTCTGAATCCATTCCCACTGACGTGATACTGGGGAGGTAATAACCAGCTCTGCTGGGACTTGTATTTTAAGCAAGTTCAGGAAAATAATTTGCTTTCCTTCCTTACTGTACGGATTATGACCTGACTATATTTCTACTATATGAATTTTAAATGACACAGTAAAGATAAGCATGACTCCGAATTACAGGATACAGCATAGAAGCACTTGGCAAAGTGTCTTTGAAATATGTATAATTTCCTGTATAATTTCCTGCTTTTTATGCTTGAAAACTGCAGTAGGCATAGTCTCCATATGCTGCTCTGTTCCATATGCAGGACATGATGTACAATTCCAACTTCAATTTAGAGATGTTCTGCTAATAAAGGATAATGAGATACCATAATATAGCAATATAATTTATGAAAAGGAATGAAATAAAGGCTTGCAAAAGAAGTGAAACAAATAAGTGAGCCAACAACAGCAGCAACAAAAATGCTCCTTCTACAACTTTGTTCTCCATGGTCTACCCTTGAAATTAAAGCAAAATCATGGAAAGCACTAATACTGAAACATTGTGAACCAGCTGTTTCTAACAGCTGACTAATTAGTCTGTATATCCAGTAAATCAAAAATATTTGTTACCACTTAGGCAAAGTAATCCTACAGGAATCTGCATGTCAGTACAGTAAACTTTGTCTCAAATAGGGGGATATGTCCTACTTGAAGCAGCAGGTCTCTGCAAAGTGTGCTAAAGGGGAGAGAGGATCCAGCCCACACGTGAGTTGCACCATTTTCCTTATCAATGCCCTATCCCAGCTGTCCGCTGTTGCTTTGGATTAATAGGAGCAAATCTCCAAAGCCCCAAGGGTCCACTAGCTCCTATCTTTTCCTGATTTCTTAGTGATGTGAACTGAGGCTGGAAAACAGGAAGGGGGAAGGGAATGCATGCTAACTAGAAGTTGCTACAGGAAAGTATCTTTCTGTGGCCCTGGCAACACACCTAATATTTTCCACATCAAAAAAATTTTTATTGTTTGACACAGGACTCAAGTTAATCCCTGCCTAGAAACGTAAAGTGACAGGAAAGGATTTGATGTTGCAGCTTTATCCGTTGCATGGCTAGCTATACCTTATATAGTGCCCATCCTTCTTGCACCTATTTTTTTTTTCTTTAATATATCCAGAAGTTGCCAAATTGCTTATACTGTAATAATTTCATCATGATTTGGGATGGATCAGGGCTGCAGAAAATGAGGCTGAACCTGTAGCAGTGCTAGAGCTGAGTTTTGAATATCTTAGATGATACATCATAATGAGGGAGTTCTGTGTGATTGTGTAAAGAACAAGAGACTGACCCACCTGCAAGACTCTCCCCCACTGCAGTGCCCTAGTAGGTGAAAAGTCTAAACAGGTCAGTACTCAGACTGAACATGCTGAAACTCTCTCCTAGCCTTTGGATCCGTACGTCCTTCTGGGCAACTAGAGATGAGGAAGAGAAGTGGAGTGGTGCTTTCCTTGATCTAGATCCCTTGTGGACTTGGGATCTGATTATGATGCTCCGTGAGACTTGTGGAGTGGAAAACAAACTTTATCTCGCAGGGCTCAATAACTCTCTAAGTTCTGGGATGGTTGATAATCTTTATTGCTAATACTGCCTTTTGTTCTACACTTGCACAGACCCTGTCGAAATGGGGTTCAGTACATGGTCAAGATTTTGAAGTACAAGAGAAATGCAAATGAGTAAGAATTGTAGTATTATTGCTTAGGACAATTTTAGAAGGAAGGTGTGGACTCTGCAGTTGTGCACACTCAGGTAGATCTTTGGTCTTGACCATGCCAGTGTTAAGACAGCTAAGGGATGAGGTAGCAGGTCCCTCACTGATTACTCTTCCTAAGCAGGGTAGAGAACAGTGAGGAATCACCTCTTTAAAGCCAGCTGAAATGTAGTCAGGTAACAGTAAGGAAAGATGTGTTTGCCAAGAAAACTTTGGGAATGGATAAATGACTCCAAACGTGTGTGACGGAACTTACAACAATGTCTGTGGTTGTAATGGAGGTGAAGTTATGAGGTATTTTGGGACTACTGCTGTTACAGAAAACCTTTACATCTATGTAACTATATGTGACCAGTGACCTTATCCCATAAGGACAAGATAGCTGAGCTGCCTTCACTGTACAGCTGACATGTGGTTCTCTGTTTTGGCCTTTCCACAGTGGGATCCAAGATACAGTGAAAATGGTCCACCAGTAATTCTTCTTCTGTTGAGGAAGTTTCTGTGCCATTAAAGCAGAGTAATACTGATAGAAAATGTTAACTATAGAAACAGTCATGTAAAAGTAGTTGTTCTTTCATTGAGAAAAATTATTTCAGAGAAGATTATCAAATATAACCTATTAAGACAGAAGAACAGTGACCAGAAAACAAATCTCTTTCCCAGATTGTCTTTAGGTTCCTTGCTGTGTAGTTCCAGGTCTGTTAAACTACATGCTATCTTGCTGAGTAATTTCTGCTCTGCTTTTGTTCATAAAACTACTGTAAAAGAGAAAAAAAAATCACTCTTTTAATCTTATTTTTAGCCCTACTGGGAATTCTCAAGCTGCAGAGGAATCACAGTTCTTCTTCTCACCTGGAAGTTCTGAGAATTATTTTTGTAAATTTGAATATTATATTAAGAGCATTAAACACCCACATCACAGTGAGATGAGCTTCATGCCTTTAAACAGGTGAACAACGGTCAGAAGTAAAAATAAAATAAATTCAAATGTAAGACAACATTAAAAGAGTGTAATAGAACAAATACCTTATGAGATGGATTTAAGTGCCATAATTTGCAGTCAAGGTAGCATAGCCTTCATCTACACAAAATTCAACCAGACATTGGAACAGTAGAAAATCTTCCACGAGTTTTACAGCAGTGGTTAAATGGACCCTTTGTAACAAAACAAAATACAACCTTGTACCTTAGAGCCAGTGCTGGTGCAAATGTGTCTATATAGGTACAGATGGCTCCATTAAACACTTAAGAGGCAAAGAGCATTTTATTTCTACTGTTGCATCTTGATGGGAATTTTTTATCAAAATGTCATTGCAGGAGAAAATGCTGTTTTGCTAAAATTCTTTTAATGATTTTAAAACATCTGCTTGAAATGTCTTAGATTCAGTGGATATTCACCATATCTGAGTGAAAGTCCCAGAAAATGCTTAGTGGGACTGGTCAGACTTGCTGATCGTAAGATGGAGTCTTTAGCCATAGGTGAGTTGATTTGATTCAGAGGTCTCTAAGCTAAGGACCTCAAAAAAGCATTAATGCACCTGAACAGTGTGTACATCTGCAGAGCACTTATTCCTTTTCCTGTTCAGTATAATCACTGACTTACAGAAGTGGAGGAAGACAAGAGACCTCATGAGATCTTTCACTCCAAGTGTCATTTCCTTCCATTCTGGGTGCACAACACGTAGAGCAGATTTTGCACAGTATGCACCAGGGCTCAGGGCAAGCTCCAAGAGTCACCAAAAGAAAAATGTGTGAGAGATGAGTCTTTCCATTTGCTGGCTCCTACCTGAGCTGCTGACTCAGAATAAGGTCTGAAACGGGTGCCTTATGCAGCAACAAAATGTGGCCAGCATCTATTCACCTTTGTGTAATACGGTCTCCTGGCTTCCTCTGAATTTCTGTCAGCTCAATTAGCCTATTGTTTGGGAAATGAAAATACAGGCTGGCAAAGACCCCTTGAAAGATGGTTCACTTCTGACTGTGGCTATCACTTGATTGAACTTTGAATAGGCCATCTGGTAGTACTTTGCTCTAAACTTTTCTTTAAAATGACCTACTTGAGAAGCTCCATTGTACTTTGGCATCATCTATTATAGTGTGTCATGATCCTGATAGTGAGAACATTTTCCCTAATATT
The DNA here is from genome assembly GCF_001604755.1 of Lepidothrix coronata. Classification (NCBI taxonomy): domain Eukaryota; kingdom Metazoa; phylum Chordata; class Aves; order Passeriformes; family Pipridae; genus Lepidothrix; species Lepidothrix coronata. Next base: position 1,493,463 of record NW_016690233.1, on the reverse strand, counting down.
TAACCCAGATCTCCTTTGTCACATGTTATGATGTTTGCTAGTTGTACTGTCCCTCACAGACACAGGGAACAACTGATCACTGTCTTGTTTTCAAATCCTTTATATAAATTAGAAGAGGCCTTTATGTCTACTCTAAGATAAACAAACTCAACTCTTTTAGTCTTTTCCCACTGGTCATGCTTTTTTAGATCATTATTCTTTCTAATTTCTACTAAACTCACTGAAATCTCACACTACATACCTTGCAAAGTGTTTTTTCCAAAAAATAGTGTAGAGATACAGCCAAAAGGGGGTTGCTGTTGTACAGAGGAGTCCTGTTTTGTTGTGAGTTTGACATGGTGTTTTGTTGGATATCAGGGAAAGAATGATTGTGAATATGAGAGACCATGTTTGTAATTTTTCATACATGTAAAATGTTAAAAAATATGGTGGGGAAATTTTGGGAAAAATCAATATCATCTTTATTAGAAAGACTAGAAGCATTTAGATTTTAGCAATGAATTTAGAAGAATCTCAGCTCTGAAACTTGTCCTTGTTAAATCATATTCAATGTCACAATTGTTTACATAAGCAAGGATAATTAGTACATCTGTAATCACTTTTACTGGCAGTCTATGAAAGAGCTGAATGCTTCAACTTCAGCTCTTTATAAAATAAAGAATAAGTCAATGTTATGTAATCTAAACTATAAATATTGAACACAAAATTACCAATTAATGTTAGGTACTAATAGGTCTCTAGGAATAATAATAATAAAAAATTACAGCATTCTAATTTTAAGCAAAGTTATTAACTAAGACTTGGGTTTGCAGAATCTTCATTAGAACATCACCTCATTTTTTTCAGCATGTGTTTGTGATGTAAATACTAAACAAATATTGACTAACTCTGAGTGGAATAGCAGTAAAATTTTTACAGCAGTAAAATTAATTCCTGGAACTACCACGGAGAGCTTAAAAATAAAAGGAATGCATTATGAAGGGAACAATTTCTCCTGATGGCAACTTTTACTTTATTTCCAGTACCTACCCTTCATGTACTGGAAAATTCTGTTCCATAATTGCTTCTTGAATATTGGTATGAAGACTCTTCAAGGTACCTTGGCAGTCATTTCTTTCAGAGTTATTTTTTTTTACAAGTAATAGTATCCCACTTGATTTCCAGGATTAGCCCCAATTTGATTCTCTTTCATATGACCCACAGTCTGTTGTACCTTAATAATGTTATTTTAAAGGATGCCTAAGAGGTTTCTGATATTCAGAAGGCCTGCTCATTGGCAGGAATTTTTCCTTCTGAAGAAAGTAGTATGTATAGTTATTTTGAATGTGGATGAGCTTTCATATGTGTTTAAGCAAAACCATTGATACTATAACAATTCACTTTCTTGTAATAGCTATTTGATAGAGAAATTTAAATGAATAATGTCTTTAGAATAGCTGATCTTCTCTGATTTATATCAATGACTATGTAAATATTCCTCAAACCTGCAACATTTCTTCTAGATGTTTCCTGTGATGAAATGTTCTAACCTCAATTCTTTTTTGTTCTGTTACAGATATCTATTTCGAAAAATGTCCTAGTTCTTGATGTTGAATATTTTACCTCTATTTTGTGAACCCTCTTCATTTTAAGATTAGAAAAAATAGCCCTCTGAAACAGACAATATGGGCCAAGTCATTCCTTTAGGGTATTATTTTAGACAGCTGCATAGCAAATAAGCAGAGTAAGGCTTATTTACACACAGTCATTGAAGCATTCATTCCACTGATTTATAGGACAGCAAAAGGTCTTTGAGTCACAGAACAAGCGATTTTGAGCTGAAGTTGAAAGAGAGGATTTTCTATTCTGCCCACCTCCAGCCCCAAAGGTATTAAAAAAATCAATTGTAGGATTTGTTGCCAGAACAGATAGATATAGTACAGTCCTACATCCTGGATAATATTGATCTCAGATGCTGAGTCTCCATTTTTCACACTGTAATCATAGTAAGCATTTGCAAAGCTCTTAATAATATAGTATTTTGACATTGTTTCTGTAAAAGGTAAAACATGCATATTTGCTTTTAACTAAACTGTGAAGGCTGTGCTGTGACTAATGCTACCAAATGTTTTTGATGGTGAAATGAGCTAAATGTTAACATGCTGATCTGGGGAGACCAAAGTGGGGCATAATTTCCAGCATTGAACAAATTCTGATACCATTGAATGTTTTATTGATATTCAGCATTTCTTAATTTAATCTGATTTTAATTAAAAACAATTACACCTCTGAGTATGTGAGCTATTTATACAAGCTCTCATATATAGGTATTTCCAGAAAGTTCTAGGTCTTATAGTAAGATGAAACCTCCAGGCTCTGGAGATGCCTATTTTTCCTTATTGTTTGTAGGGGAACCTTTGATTTTCAGTTAGCACCACAACCTGACATAAATCAAACAGCAGTCTAATAAGTTATCAAATGAAATGGTAGCTTTGTGGAATTTATTTTGCTTAGCATCCACAAATGTTCAAATTGCAGCTGTAACAAGAAGAAAATAGCAAGAAGACTTAGATGGTGATATTAGTATTACTAGTGTCAATTATACTGTTGGAATATCATGATTTCTGAGTTTCAAAAAAATATAATTTTTTGAATTGGAAAAAGTTCAGAAGGATGTCAAATAATTGGCACTTATTTGAACTCTGGAAAATTTCCTTGTATTGACACACTCATAAATATCAGTCTATTTAGCCTATGCAAAGCAAAGGTTAAGAAGCAGAGTGCTCTTACAATTTATGATCTCTTCTACCAAGCCAGGATGACCAGCAGATCAAGGTCAACAAGCTTGTCAAGAACACAACTTAAGCAAATGGAGAATAGGCTGCCAACGACACCTGGTTACAGTTGTAGAGACTGATTTGACTCCTCTTGTTTGAGTTTAGAGTCCTCCTTATGCTGCTACTGTGTTGGTAATGGTTAAGAGAGGAAGCAGAGTCCAAGAGAGGAGGTCTCGGAAGGGGTTTTTTTGGAGCAGCAGATCCATTTTTTCAAAAATAAAGATAATAATTGGTATATTGAAGACTACAGAAGTGCCTCTTGCTTGGCTACAGGCTGCAGACATGCAATGCTACATCTACCCTGCAGGTACTGGAGCTTTGATAAGTCCGGGCAAGGGATGGGTCAGCTGTCTATGACAGTGCCTGTTTCTTTCAACTAAATCTAAAGTGTTTCTCTCTTCCCGCTCCCCCTTCTCCACATATACCCTCCACCCCCAGTACACATCTACAGTACAAGGTCCTAAAGTTACACAAAATTAATCTCTACCATGGAGTTTTAAAAGCAAGTGGTCTGAATAACAGACATCCTTTAGGACTTAAATCTATAGTGTTACTGTTTATTTCTGAAGATATTTTTTGTCATTATTGTTGTTGAAAAGAAATTCCAAGGATTAAAAATTATTCATATAATTCTTGAATAACATGTATGAAATTTAATCATTCCAGTTTATAGACTTTTAACAATTATTCAAACACAGATTATAAAATTATCTTAATATCCTTGTTCCCCTATTCAACAAATGTGCCTGCTTGCAAGCCCGTTGGAAGTCACAAGCAGCTTGTATTGGAATACTAACAATGCTATTCTAAAAGCAACTAATAAGAAAAAAACGGAAATGCCTGTAAAAATTACTTTAGAATGTCTTTGGAAGGAATAATCTCTCAATTTCAAAATCATTCAGTTCAGAAGCATTACCAGAATCAGGTACCATTATGGTAAATGGGACATTTTCTCTTGATTTATTATTAGTCAAAGGCAGAAAAAAAATGCTTAAACTCTTTTAAAGGTTAAAAATTTATACCCGTTTTACTATACATGGGAAAAGAAAACAAACGAAAACCCTATAATATTTTGTGGGGCACAGATTCCTTCAGTTTCCTTCATACATTATATATTTCAACTTCCTATGTCACCACTGCAAAGATTTCAACTGGAAAATATTTTAGGAAATTTAAAAACTATTTGGATAAAATGTGATAAGTGAATAGGGTATTCTTAAATAGGCCTATTTTCAAGACTCTCAGATCTGACAGATCAATACTGGTATTTATGCATTATTTTGGATCAGGTTCAAACACAAAAATTAAGTTTATAATTAGTCAACTGTGGTACTTTTAAAGTTTTTTACAATAATGTCCTTGAGATTGTAACTCCAAATACCAAAACTTCTCAGAATTTATTTCAAATCTTTGAAACATTCTATGCAATTAAAACCAGGTTTCCACACCTTGCAAATAGAGTGATTTGTATTATTTAGCTGTCCTTTTCTCTACTCTAGGCAAAATCTTTATTTCCCTTCAAAAACCATTCAATGTACTCCTACATAATTCTGAGAGAAATTAAAGAGCTTTTAGTAGGTAACTGAATATTGTTTTCTTTTCTCTCTACCTCACTGTACTATCCTGGTACCACTTTTGATCCTCTTCCTAGCTAAGTCTATGTCTAGTCAAACCTACTGAAAAATGTAGTAGAAGACATGGAAACATGAATTACAATATTTTTCAGATCTGTGCTTTCATATATGTGTTTTCACATGTGTGCCAGCCTTGATATGGACATCAGTGTATGGTCAGTTACTGTAGTTATGTCTTTAAAGATTTCTAATTCAGTGGTTGCTCACAGAGAATCTGAAGAATCAATTTCAGTCTAAGTCCAAAGTAGAGAATAAACCCTGTCTTTGCTCTTTGCTTTCTGTTACTCTTTCTCCCTCAAAGCCAGCTTCAAGTAAGAGTTGCATATTTCCACAAAAATTTCCACAAAATGCATTTAAGAATATATATAATATATAAAAACTTGCTTGCAAAATGAAATGTAAAAAATTCTTAAGGGGATGTCAAATACACAAGTATGAACAGCTCTGAAACAGCTACAACTGAAAAAAACATATACACTAGAGAAGTGCTCAGCATGTACTAAGTCATCACTAATACTTCATCTTGATATCAGTGGAGTGAGATAGTGATGTCTATATGTCTTCCTCCCACCATCTCCTGCACCCCTGGTAGGCTCTGCACACCAGAAGGCACACACAGTCCAAGACTGGCTGCGAAATCATCCCAAGAGAATTCATCATTACCAGGATCGAGGCCTGCGTGAGGAAGTTTCAGTATAGAATGTGTAGCAAACCCTAGCCACTAAATAAAATTATAGACATATATGATGTAACAATCATTGGAAAAACTTCACAAAATCCTTTAATTTTTTCCCATATAGAGGAAAAATTTTTGCAAGCATCATATGGTGATGACCCATAAAATTAGTTCATATCTTAAAGGTCATACTCAGGCAAGGAAGCCAGTGAAGTCAACTAATATTTGTTTCAGAAAAAATTGGCTTAGAATTCTAGTGGTTTACAGGAATGCAAAGAAAAAAAAAGATATACATGAAGGATTGTAGTATGGAGATACTAGACGATTATTTTTTGCATGTCTTTAAACACATCAACAAAAACCATATGTTTCTGTGAATATGAAATATCTTACATTTGATTAGTAACTAAAGAGATATGAAATAGTTTCTGAAGTTAGACATTTACAGGCAAACCAAAATTGTTTCAAAGCTTGCTATGTTGATCCATGGATAATTTATACTAGTTTTTGATAGCCGTGAGGGAAAGGCGGAAGCTCAGGAGGGGGAGAGAGAGTTTTGTGCCAATATTTAAATGGAATGACCCTTGATTCTGGGAAAAATAATAGAAAAGTGATATTAGACACTATTAATAAAGAATTAAGGAGGGTAATTTATGCCAGTCAAAAGTTTGTGCAAAATAGGTGTTATGAAACTAATACAATACCTATTTAATGAGATTATGAGTTTGACTGGGAAAGGTAGCAGTCCTGATAGAATACAAGCACTTATATATAAACCTCTGCAAGGAATTTTACTTGAGTTAGCATGACATCTTGATTGACCAAACAAAACACAAGAAAATTAAGAGAGTCAGATTATGAATATGAAATAAACTGCTGACTTGTTTCTAATTGTAAAGAGGGAATAGGTTTCCCTGTCTGAGGGCATAGGTTTCCAGCAGGACACAAAAGGATTCTTGGTCCAAGCAATGAATTCTTTCAAATCAACATTAAAGAAAAGACAATGCAACTATGGGTGAAATTTACATATTAAACAATTTAGGGGGGAGGTAAAAAGCAAAGGGTCATCACTGTAGAAAAATTTGGATTATTTGTTTGCCTGGATGTAATTTAATGCAATTAAACATGAAAGTATCACTGTCTGTTCTGAAAAGCATTTTGACCCCCAAAAGACTTTCAAGGGGATTTACCCGGTACAGCAGATGACCAGCTGATGGTAAACCTCTGCTCTGCTTCTTTCATACTTCTATGTCCTTGGCCAACTAAACAACAAAATATCAAGAAAAGCAGACATATTCAGCGTAGTGATTCCAATCCTGATTTGTTGTAATCAAGACAAGTGGAAGAAAGCTACAATGCACACCTCTGCAGATATTTTCATACCTTTAGCTAGAGAAATACAAATATTTTAAAATGTACAATGATATTCACATTTGAATGAATACAAGCTTAGTAAATTTTCAGAGCCTTGTACTTTTGAACTTCGTTCAGGGATTTTTCTTTTCATGGAGTTTTTCATTTCTATACAGTTGTATATAATATAAGGTGCTAACCCTGGTGTTCAGTGACAGGACATATAGGAATGATTCAAAGCTGCATCAGGCATGCTTCAGTCTTAATGTTATGGAACATTACTTAGCGGTCAAACACTGTAACAGGCTTTCTAGAGAGGTGTCAATGTTTAAGAGGCATTTGGACAATGCCCTTAGTATCAACATGCATCAACTTTTGGTCAGCCCTGAAATAGTCAGACAAATGGACTAGATGATCATTGTAGATCCTTTTCAAATGGAACTACTCTATTCTATTCTATTCTAATCAACATGTCCCCTTAATGTTTTAGGAAACAATGTCTTTTTATCATCCTATTAACTGTATTAATCATATCAATAACAATTTACAGAGATTACATTGCGCATAAGAAAACAGCACACATCCTTTTACTAGCATTACATCTATTAAAAATAACATTTTTTGCTTTATAATCAGAAATCTAAATAAGAAAATATTGTGTTATTTATTCCTAAACTAAAGTATCGATGCTATCAAAAGCAATAAAAATTTAATGAAATATAATTCTAAAAGCCATCTAGTTTTGGTATTTATACTATTTTTGTGCTTTTAAAAATATATAAAAAGCCAAAGTAACTTTTAAGTCATTGTGTTTTGAAGCATCTTATGACAGTGTAGAATCATAAAGTCATTCAGACTGGAAGGGACCTCAGGAGGTCCCCAGTCCAATCTCCCACTCACAGCAGGGTCAGCTATTCAGTCAGAACAGGCTGATCTAGGTGGGGCTTGAAAGCCCTCAGTTCAGCGACTTCAAAATCTGGACAGCCTTTGCCACTGTCTGACTGTCCTCATGGGAAAAATCTTCTCCATCCAGCCTGAACTGAATTTTGAAGTTACACTGTTTGTTCCTTGTCCTGGTGCCACGTTCTGCTCTGTATTGCCTGGCTCCTTCTTCTCAATACTTCCTTGAAGTTCTGGTTCAAGGAGTTGGGTATTTGTATTGCAATAAACATTTTTGTATTTTGAACATAATAAATAGTCATTTTGCTTAAACACGAGAGCATCATGTTCACAGATTTTCATTAAGGATTTTGGTGGCACCTATCATAATATCTGTGGACAATCACGTAGATTTAACACAAAACAACCTCATAGCCAAAAGCTGACAGAGCTATCTGCATAATTTAACAAAGGATCTGATAACAGGAGGACAAAATATGGATGTCTTCTTCGATCTAGCAGAGCACAACAAAAGCCCAGGGCTGAATGGTGAAACTATGTCAAATCGTGCCAGAAATAAGGTGTAAACTTTTAACACTGGAGATAAATAATGTTTCAAATAACCTGCCTGAGGTCATGGCACATTATTCTGGAAATATTAAACAAGACTGAATGCTTTATCCCCTAAAATATATACTCCAAACAGGAATTAAATTGGGAGCATCCTGTGGCTTGTGTTAAGCAGGGGGTCAGACTAGATGGTCACAATGGTCCCTTCTGGCCTTAACTTCTATGAATCTAAGTGGAACACAGCACCAGGAGAACTCAAATCCCCTCACAGAGTTAATAAAAGCCAAAAGCACATGACTGACCCAGAGGCAATTTTGAGAGTTGCTAGCATGACCGACTGCTGATAATGTAGGGCTCTGCCAAGTGGCCAGACACTGGCACTGATAGGACACATTTCACAACTGACATCTGGAATTTCAGGTAGTTATGCGCATCACATGCAGCAAAGCTAATGACTAGAGAAGACAAGGAAGGCACTAAGCTACTAGGAAAGTGATTCTTTTAAAGAAACAAAAGAAAATTCAATTTTCTCTAATTTTATCTCTTCCAAAATTTAATAATAGGATTTGCTAATTGAGAATTGTAGGTTTTGGGTTTTTTTAAATTATTGTCATGGTTTATCCCCATCCAGCAACTAAGCCCCACACAGCCATTTGCTCACTCCCTTGGGTGGGATGGGGAGAGAATTGGAAGAACAAAAATGAACACATATATAGCAACATACTTCTAAATAAATATCTAGTAGTTATGAACACTGCTTATCAAATTTATTCATATTCTAACACTGGTATTTATTTTGAAGTTTTAGCTGGAAACTTTATTAATAACTCTGCAGTGAAAACCAGAGAAACCATAAAGGAAGAAGACATAGTTATAGCTGATAGAGTGTCTGAGACTGGGTTTTTCATTTCCATATCTCTGTACGCTATGCGTGAGTCAATTTTATTGTTTAATAATCACTTCTTTCTTTTACCATCTCTATTCATTTCTCGTATGCTGGAAACACTTCACTAATTTCCATATATTTATCTCTCATTTACAATGAGACAACTCCCAGAAACAGAGGATGAAACTGATTTCATCTCAATTTAAAAGTACACAGCACAAAAGTCTGTTTTTTGGTTTAGTCATCCTAGGCTCCCTCAGAAATCAGTAAAGAGAAATTAGCACTTTGGAAGTGTGATTCGTCTGATCTGCTGTAGATGTATGCTTGAGGATGAGAATCATTTTTCCTTCAGTCCGGAAAACAGACAACTGGGAGAAAGGATGTGAAATGCAAGGGGGTTACAGAATCATGAATGGCCTGCAAAGAGGTAAAATGAGTCAACTGCCCAGTGTTTCTGAAAAAAAAAAAAAAAAGAGAAATAGAAGACACTAAACAGAGATGACTGTAGCTTCATTAAATCAACCACACTAAAAATGAACTAGAGGAAGTAGAGTGAAAAACAGACCTATGGAACTCCATGCCAAAAGACTGCTTAAAGTGCATATGAGTGTTAAAAGAAGATTGTACAAGGAGATGTAAAATAAATAATTTTCAAATTGCTAAAATCTCAAAATTACATACACAGCATGAAAATCCTTCGAGTTGAAATAGCCAGAGACCAGAAGAGTAATCAGGAAAAGTACCATATATATGCTCACCCTTCCCTGAGGTAGGTGGATTCCTGGTCAGCCTAAATATGGTTCTATTATGCTCAAACACTGACTATAATAGATGGAGTGGAGATAGTTTAAGAAGCAAGTTAAAATCTACACTGCAGATGACTGTATTTGATCAGATGAAATCCACTGAGTGTCTTTGAAAACAAAATCAGCTCAGGTTTAAAATAGGTTATATGTGGGAGAAGAAGGAAAATCAGCCAATAAGGTGCTGGACTTATCATTTTTGTAGGCAAAAAGACTTTCCACCACAGTTCTGCTTGTACCTGGTTCCTGCAGACCATTAATGTAATCATAGGGCTGTTGGCTTTTCAAATAATACTTCTGAAGCTCCTGAAATCTGAAATTGAATGGAGTTTACCCCCACAGGTTAAAAAGGACTGCTGCACACAGCAGTGTAGCTAAACACAGTTGGTAGCTAAACCCCAGCAGAATGAGGGAGACAATCAGAAGGGCAAAAGTAAGAAAAATTACTTACATAGCCCACCAGAGGGACCTGATTCTTTTTTATTTACAAAAGGAGATTCAGCTGAACAGACACCTTGGTTTTAATTTAAAATAGATTAATCTCAGCTTCATTTCTGTAAAGGTTAAAATTATTTTGCGCTGATATATTTGGAGGGTAGGGGGTTGTATATTTGTATAAATCCATGCAGTCATTGAACAGAGAAACTAAGGTTTGTTTCAACTATCTTCCTATCAAGACATGGCTCTTCTCCACATCAGAATTGGATGTAAAAAAAACTGTAGTATGTTCATCTATGACCTTAGAAGAGCATCTCAGCAGATTATTTCAATTACTATAACACCTATTTTTCATATACTTAATATTGCACACATAAAAACCTTCATGATGTCTCTCTTTTCCTGTGACTCCTGTCAGATCTTGTAATGCAGCTTGACATATACATATCATCATGTTCTCTTTTTAGAAACTGGCTTTCCTTTAACCTTAACTGACTACTCTAGTGGAAGTCCCGGCAAGAAGCAATACTTTAAGAGCTGAGTGAGAAATACTTTACTACCTTTAAGAGCAGAGAGAGAAAACAGTGTTTAAAAGGCTCTGCAGAGTTCAGGGCTCTCTCCATGGTCCATTCTCACAACATTTCCTTGATTTCCTGTCAGAAAATCTGAGCAATGTCAGCAGCCATGGGCTGCTGCCAAGTTTGCTTTCCTCTTACTTTTCTCTCCCTTCTCCAAAACTGGTGTCAGATATATAATGAAGCTCAATATAATGTATCCTATATTTATACTGTAGTGATACTGCCATATCAGCCAAGATAACAGACACTTGATACATGCAATGCATGCATTTTTTGAACAGCTGAATTATAGTTTCCTTAGATCAAAAAGTAAAATGAAGCCAAAATGTGTGGCAACATTACTCAAATCAGATGATTATATTGAATTTTTCATACTAGAGATTTAACCAGAGAAAAGCTTAAAGCAAGTGACAAAAACAACACTCCAGACTTCCCATGCGTTTATAAACAGAATGTGGAATGAAGGGGAAAAAATAAAAAAAAAAACACTTTAGAGTATATTTTGAAGGATAGATGACTGTACCTACTGTAACAAGTCTCAGTGAGTTTCAAATGTGTGGAGCAGCACAGAACATACAGAAAGAAATAGATCTTTAGCTAACAGCAGAGCAGAGAGGTTTTTAAAATATCAAGTTTATGTATGCAGAGCAAATTATTTTTCAACATTGTAGACTGAAAGGGATATAGATCAACAGGCACTTTTTTGACAAAATATCTGCATTTCTCAAGCAGTTTTATGGAATATGAGAGATGACCTTTGGCAATTTACAATATGCTGAAGACTAGACAGAGAAATAACCTGCTGTAACAAATAGAACAACACTGTGAATAGAGATGGTGGAAAATATCCTTTAGTGGTTTGTAGTGGAAACCAATGCAGTTTAGGGCTTTCCTCCATCTCACTATTGTTCATGTAGTTTGAGTACTAGATGATAAAGAAGCTAACATGAGGATTTATCAGGAAATTACAATGCTGATTTTTCTGATGACATTACTTGGCTCAGCTCTGTGTATTGATGGTAAACAAAAGACCCATCAAACAACAAGAAAATCAAAACAAAACAGTTTGATGGTTTCATCAATAAAAGGAAAACAAAAAATATGGCTATTATCATCCCAAAAGGAGCATAACGTCAGAAAGAGAAATATTAAAAGAAATAAGTCACTTTTTCTATCCAGATTGGAGCCTTGCAATGAAAATGATACTGTGGTAGACATCCAGCAATGATGACCAAATGCTGCTAATGGCTTTTATAACTTTGAAAAGATTTGGAAAAATAGCATGATCAGCATTGTCCCAAAAATGATTTCTCAAAATTGTCATCTTTATGAAACGGTCATAAAGATATTTAGTAGTGGTTAGGAAGAACTATTAGCTAACTCAAAAGCTTTGATTGAAAGAGTTTATCAAAACTTATTGGGAAGTTCATCATACTGTAATTTCTAAGGAAAGAAGCCAAAGTCATTAATCAGACATGAGGGAAGAATGGAGATCAACATATTCAGAATAAGCTTTAAGAGTAATATCAGTGTGACTTTTCTGTCAAGTAGTAACATAAACACCATTCAGAAGAAGAAGATGAATGAGAGCTAAGAAAACCTAAATGAGACAATAGGCAAAGTAACCCAGTTCGTCAACATGGCACTAAAAAACTGAAGACCATCATATCAAAATAATTATATAAATTGCAGAAACCAGGGCCCAGACCATGACCAGGATGGTGCAGAAAATTAGACAAGAACAAGAAAAAAATACTTTTCTTCACTAAAAGATTTTAGATGTTATAAAAGATTTCAGCTCCTCAAGGAGAGCTGAATAATCCTTTTAGGATTTTTGAGCAGTTTCTCACTATTCACAGTTCAGCTGTGTCTGAAGTCTTTCCCCAGTATGTTGATTATGCTTAAGAAATACTAACCAGCAAATTAGTTTTTAAAAAGCCAGTTGTGAAGGGATTGCTTCATGACCCCCTACCAGCCTCCATTTAACATGGATCTCAGTCAGATTTAAGTAGTCTAAAGTGTAATGAAGAGATCTCCTTAGTCAGCTTCTCCTCATTTCCCTCAGGGACTTTGATCCAGTGTTATAAATGGCACAAGAAGTCTGACTGCTAACACCTAGGAGCACAGCAAAAGGGTCTTACCTGTAAAACCTTATTGGAACAGGAGCCCATCCTCTATATTGAAGGATTCTCTTTTTGTTAGAAAATGTTACTATTTTTTTTATCCTGCAGTTTTCTAATAAATATATTCAAAGTATTGTCCAAAGCTAATATTTTACTATTTTGTATTTGCTTTTAATTTCACGTAGTGTATTCAGTTTCTATGTTTACTCAACATCAATATTTGAATAGTCTTTCAGAGATACATGCTAAAGCCATGGCCAATCAAGCCTGGCTAATGTTATACATCTATTTAAACCTGACCTTCAACTCTTCTCTCTGATCAACCAGTGTCTTCACTGTTCTTCAGCTAATGGATTTTTAGCACCACATGTGAAGTGTGGAGTGTGCATCAGCATCTTTTACATTCACTCTCTCCAGAAGACAGAAGAAAGGGAATATCTGACTAAAAATACCTAAATGGATTCAGCTGTACAAACACAACCTATTCATTTGAAGAGGGGAGACTGAATGACAGAGCTCAGTTTAAATGTGGCAAACTGTCAATTTAATTGAAACTAATAAATATACGTATGAAGGGCAGCAGACAGACAGTTTATAGTTTGTGGGTTTTTTTCTCCTGTAAATTCTGCTCAGTGAAAGCTGGCCAAATCTTTATGTTTGACTGTAAAGAGTCTCTTTTCTTTCTGACTTTATTGGTTTGGGTATTCATTTAAGGCCTTCAACAGACATGGAAAAATATAGTAATCTGAGGACAAAGGGAATTCATTGTAAGATTACTACAGTATCTTTGAACGTAAGAGTATGGATTTCCACAAAGAAATTCACATGATGTCATGTCTACTTTTCAGTTTAATAGAAATATATAAACATAATATGATATAATATCATACTGAATAGAGGTACATTTATATTGCAGTAGCTTTCACTTAAATAACTAGAAACTTTGCAGGGGAATCACTACTCTCTACACAGACTTTAATTAATTTCTTTTTCCCATGAATCTCTTCACAATCTTCCTACTTCTTGGCCATCTATTATCACTGTATGGCCAGTCTTCATGAGCGAAGATTTTGGGAAAGGTCATTAACCCTTCGAGCCTGCGCAGTGGATTTTTTAGGTGAGACACAGCNCTGACGAGCTCCATCTGCCCGGGGGGCTGGGAATCGAACCCAGGTCGCAGTGGTGAAAGTGCTGCACCCTAACCACTAGACCACCAGGGGCCCCCTCTATTATCACTACAGTTTAGTTTTAAACCTTTGTCTAGAAAATTTTTCACATATAACTAAAAAATCTTCCACACTTCAGCAGCAAAACTCTTGTGTGCATCACATGAATGGTTGGTGGCTTGCATTGTTAGGCTACTAATATGGGAACTTGCACACAATTTCTGGGCAATAACTAAACACAAAGGCAAATGGACATGGGTAGCTAATGGTTAACTATTACTGGTAGTTGAAAGAAGTGTTTTAAATGTGGTATGATGAGTTTGGGGTCCTCTCTGAAATTCACAGTCTTTAATTCTGACTACTGCTGAAATCTTTGGGGGATTTTATGTCTCTTTTGGCATACAATACCTTGCATTCACTTTCTTATTTATAGGTCAAAATGCATGAAAAAGCTTTCATTCAAAAGTATATGCCCAAAGGGATTTGCAATAGTGCAAAACTCTCATGAAAATTTATAAAAGGAACCAAAGACCTTAGAATCGGCATACAGAATTCAAGTCTATTAACACACTGATCTCAGATAATGAAAAATCTGATAAATCACAGGACAAAGGGGCCTATTATGCAATTTATTCTGATCTCCTACATTGCACAGACTATAACTTTTCACCCAGTAATATCTTGATCTCTGGATTAGCTAACACTCTTCTAAAAAGACAAACAGCTTTACTTTAAACTTTAGTGGCAGATACTCTGTCTGAATCCCTGACAGTAGTTCTAGTGGTTAATCACACTGATTGTGTCATAGATGTGGTTGATTTCTGCACTGAGCTTACCTGGCATTCTCTACCAGCCTTTGGATGTCAGTATGCCTTTATTTTATCAGATAGCTCTCTGCTATAAGGATTCTTTCCTCAACACTACTGTCATCATTTCGTGATCACTAAACCTCTTCTTTGATAAATTAAATGGAGAGAGATTCTACAAGGATTTCAAAAAATTTGACTTTTTTTCCACCTTTGTTCTGACCTCGTTTAGTAGGGTTGTTGAAGCATTGACTTAATTGGTTTACATGGCACAGTAAATGGCTTAGCAACTCTGCACCTAACCTTCTCCTTCTACACCACCTATTACCTCAGCCACAACTGGGGTAAATGCATACCGGGCCAGTATGACCTATATTCCTGGTTCCTAGGCATATGGACTTTTGTTTGGCTTTAAATGAGAAAAGCACATCAAAGGGCTCTCAGGAACCAATTTTTACATGATTATTCCTTTTGTCTCAACCGGTTTCACTCATCTGCAAATTTCATTACAGCTTTATGTTTGCTTCCAGTAAAGTATTTGATTAGCACTGGGCCAAAGAGAGATTCTTCCTGACAGTCATCCAAACTTCATCGACTGAAGATGCCTATATCCTCCACCAGCTGTTACAAGCAAATTAAAGCCTGGATCACTTATATTCTCCATTTATTTCTGCATTCAGATTTAACAGTCAGTCCTCAAGGATAGGGTACCCTACCAAACACTTCATACAATTCATACGGGCTACAGTAATAAACCTTAGACATGAAGGCATTAGTTTAATTCATATCCAAACAATCTATAAAATAATTATTAGTCTGGTTATAATGACAGTAAAACTTACCATTCCAATTATCTGGTTTTCACCTCTCTTTCTCAATAATAATTTAGCCTAAATTGATAGAAACTTCCTGATGTCCCCCCTTTCTGTGATACTATGCTCGCCCCTTCATTTCTGCTTCAGATCATAAGCTTGATGAAAGGTTTTCCTCAAGAACTGGAGAGGGAGTGAGTCTTCTCTGACCTAAATTCTTACCTCACTCATTAAAGAAGTGTGATACTGATGTTTCCTTCATCTTGGGTAATTTTTTATATTCTTGCAAAAAATCACCTTAATTTGTTCTTTTTTGATTGATTATCCCTAAATCCAGTTTTACCTCATTTCCAGTTTACATTCCTTTAATAATCAGGGAATGATCAATCATTTGTGCCTTGCATTTAGAGCTCTGTGGCCTTTGCTATCATCCAGTGCTTGTACTTTCAGGACCTTATAATCTTGTGTTGTGAGTACCCATTGCAACCTTTTTCACAGCAGCCTCCATGCTGCTTTCAGGTCATACAACTGATTTTATTAGCTCAGTGTAGTAACCCATACATCCTTGTCCTAGGGCCATTAACGGCACATTTTACAAAAGCAGAAATGTGGACATTGTGCTCTGATAAATGTTGACTATCAGTATCCCTCAGTTACAGCAATAATACTGTTAAATTTTTTTTACTATACAATCCATAGGTGGAGTCGAGTCCTATCTTTTTACTTTTTCTTTTCTCTTTTTTTTTTTTTAATCAAGGTTAATCATTCTTATGCTTACCTAAACAAATAAGAAAATGAAGAAGCAAAGCAAAGCAATTCATTTCTCTATTCAGAAAGCAAGAAAACCTCTCTTAGTATATACACTCTGCTTTTCACAGATAGGTACAATCATGTTTTGACAACATTTGGAGTCAGTTCTGGTCTGATTCACAGAAATTTGTTTACCATAGACTACCTTCTTGACATAAAGGTTCATTGAAGGTAATGAAGAAAATTCACTCCTACAGAATTGTAATTGCTCTGGCATTGTTTCTCCCTGAAAGTGACTGAAAAGAATTAGCAGATTTTTAAGTTCCTGCTAACTAATAAAGATATCTGATTGTTTGGTGGCTTTATATCAGATTTCTGGGAAAGTAAAAAAATAAAATTGTATAAGCTACACTGAAATTCTAGCTGTTGCACTTGTCCTTGTACAGACTCAAAATGCACATATGACAGTAACACTAACAGTCTGAGACTGACTGACTTATCTATTATAGGCTGGCTTTATCCTCTAATCACAGCATAAAGCTTTTATAGCTAAGACAGAAAGATTTCTGAGTGTTACACTTCAGCGAAACCCAAAAACCACTCTTATGTATCGATCTACACAGGTCAGTGGTTCTAATTCTTCATCGAAACGCTAAAGTCTTCACCAAAGTCAATGAAAAATGAAAATGACAGGAAATTTTGCCTTGTATGGTAAGGATTGAATTTAGCATGTCTTGTCAAGTAAATACATTTAAAGACAAACTGTATTGCAGCTCTATGTCTAGTTGCAATTTCTGAAAAACATATTGTAGTATATATATGTGATATGTATATGTATATGTGATATGTAATGAATGCACTCATTTTGAGTGCCCAACAGCATTGAGCAGAGAGCATGAAATATTTCTACCAAACACAATGAATCTAGAAAAGCTTTTTGTTTGTTTTTCTTAGGAAGAGTAATCTTTGCTCTGGTAGCTACCTACTGATGAAGAACAAAATTAAATGCTAATAAATTAGTATAAATTGCAAAGAATCTTTAAATGAGTTTGTGAAAGATGAAATTCACAAGAATTTGCCCATTGTATCCTAATTTCCTTTTCAAATGATCAAGAATCCTTTGCAAAGAAAAAGAGTGGTTTGATACAGAGATGATATAAGGACTTCCAAGGAAGTTGACTCAATCTCCAAGTCTGTCATACCTTTACTATGTGACTTCAGTCATTGAAGCAATTAATTGGATGAAACTTAGCTGTGACGAAGCATTGTTAACAGAGATAAAGACATTAAGCTGTCTTTATAGTTGGTAGAGAGAAAAATCTAGTTTTAGTGTATGATTTCTCTGATCTTTAGATACTTGGTTGATGTTGAGGAGAATTATAGCCTGAAAGTGCCTGTTTTTAAATCCTGATTTAAAAGAGACTCTAAAGTCACTGGCTTACATATGGATACCTACACCATGGACAACTATAACTGTTCAAATGATTCCTGCCCCTTGTGCATTTGTGCCTTATTTTCTGCATAGAAATTAAGGAAAACTATGCTATTTTTACGGTTGTTTGCTTTTTCTGAGTTTATGTAGACCATATATTCCCAAGATAAGGTCTTCTCTCATTTTTATACAAATGAGATTTTAACATGGAACAGTTCAACCACTACATTGATATGAACATTTTCAAATTTTTAAGAAATAAATCTCTAAATCAATTTTAATAAATTATTATCCTGACTCAAATTGGATTTCAATTTTTGCTTGAAGTAATATAGTTTCTCTTTAATGGCACATATATCTGCAAATTGCCAGAGCATCTCAATGTCAAGATACGCTTGAATATATGAAATGTCATTCCGAAAAATCATTGCTTTCACAATGATCCCATTTTGCTAATTGCCTCATCAACTAAAACCCCACCCTAAACCAAAAAAACCAATATTCTTCAATCATTTCATCCCTCTCTAGAATGCAGGTGCTGCACTTTACTATAAGGTGCTGTTGCTACAGTAAAGCAAGTATGTGCAAATTAGCACTAAGACAAAGCACCTGAGTGATTTTGGACTTTGTATAATTTATTGAGAATGTATCTCTTCCTGATAAATACTTTTAGCCAGCAGAAGGATGAGAACATCATAGAATCATAGAATAGTTTAGCTCTCCAGTAACCAGAGAAGTGAATTTGGACATGTAGATCTCTGAATTTCAGTAATATGGAGGATTTAAATTTTTGTTAGTTTTGTTTTTGTAAATTCTGATATTGTTCAATCACTAACATTTGAAAAATAACATTAATAGATAGAAAAGGATTAAAGACCACTAATTGTAAATCCCAATAGGCTTAAATTCTCTCAGTCGTTCAACGTAGTGAGAACCTCTAAGTCTTTTCCAAAATGTAGATGGGTATGTAAGTACAACAAATCAAAAAGAAGCTAAGATTTCACCCTGTACAACAACACAACTGAAAATGAGCTACCACACTACCATGTGGTGCTATAAAATCATCTGGCTTGCTGTGAACAAGGGCTTGACACTGCAAAGTTAAAATCTCTAGGTGACTCTTACATGAGGGGGCCTAACTGTTGCTGACTTCCTTATGTGTTGAACAAGCTGGCTTGGCACTGAAGAAATGCTGCAGAAGGGTGTCCTCCCACCAGAAAATATGAGTAACCGCCATGATTCTTTAGGATGACTGCACAAGGGAAGTCATATGTCACACTGAATTTTTATTTTGCTCTTTGAGGGACGTTTTCATATATGAACAAGTTTTCTGACAGTGTCTTCTTTATAACAAATATCTCTGTAATATCACCTAGTGAAATATCTGAAATGTCAGATGGAAACTGAGAATGAAGTAGCAGTGAAAAAATACCACTTAATTACAATTAGACAAAATATTTGTTCTAACATTTCAGGAAAAATATATTTTTCGTAAAAAACTCAATTTTATGTTAAATTATTTTGATTATATCCTAATAATTCAAAATATTTCAACTTTAGAAATAATTAATTACATATGGCCTATATTCAAGGCTCCCACACATATTCAGTAGGTCTGAATATCTGAAAATTCCTGCCATGAAGCTACATGGACACCAGTGAGATGTTTCACAGTGTATTGGGTCTGGCTGAGATGGAGTTCATTTCCCCACAGCATCTCTCACAGTGCTGTGCTTTGCATTGGTAGCTAGAAAGGTGTTGATAACACACCAGTGTTTTTGCTACTGCTGGGCACTCCTGGCACAGCATCAGCACTGTCTCTCAATATTCCTTCCCCCCTCCACTATCAAAGACAAGATTCTGAGAGGGGACACAAGTAGGCCAGCTGACTCAAACTAACCAAAGGGATATTCCATACCATATGACATTAGCTCAGAAATAAAAGCTAAGGAAAGGAGGAGAAAGTGATGAAGCCCTGCTTCCCAGGAGGTGGCCTGACTTGCTAATGGTCAGTAGAGAATAAACCTTGTTATTTTCCTCTTCACTTGTGAGCACACAAACCTTCTCTTTCGCTTTAGTAAACTGCCTTATCTCAATCTACAAGTTGTTCTCCATCTTATTCTCTCTCCCCTGTCTGGATGGGAAGGGGAGTGATAGAGCGGCTTGGTGAGCACCTGGCATCCAGCCAAGGTCAACCCACCACACACAGATACCAAACTAAGGAAATAGGGGTGGTTAATTAATTCTGTGTTAATATATGTATCCCATGAAAACTCTGCCTCTCCATTGATTCACACTGAAGTAGAAGACCTGAGACATTTTAATTAAATAACAACTTCTTCCACACAAAAAAAAAATCCTCCAAAACTTTGAGCTAATTTTTTAAAAACAAAAATAAATATATTTATTTCTCAATTAATTGTTAATATTTTAAATTATATCTATTACTTTTATTTTAAATTTCTACAAAGCCAAAACTTTATATAAATATTATAAAGTTATCATTTTAGACTGTAGGTAGGAAAAGCTTAAAATGTTCCATACTTTAAAAATAATTTTATCTCTTCTCTGCCACAAGCTTGCTTTCTCTGTTGGTTCAACATGTTTTACTGCTATTAATTTAAAAACTTTCAGAGACCTACAGATTAGTACCATGTAAATACCAAAAGTAAATTAAATCACAGTCCCTTCTTGGCAGATGCATCAATATTTATTACTTAATTCATATCCCAACTGAATTTCTCTCCTAATTGTAAGCAAGCAAATAATGATCTTCTTTTATCAGGCCATTATGTCATGATAGCTGAAGAGTCTTTGAAGATTTGCACTTTTCATAAGCTCTCTAGAACTTGCCTCCTGTGTCACCTGGTCTGCACTGAACTCATACATATAGCTATTTTATTACCTGCTAAGTATCTTGATTACAGATTCTAATCTTTAAAATAAAGCATTCTCTCCTGATACCTTCCAGTCACAGTCTCCTAGCAACAAAGCTTACTCCCCTTGATTCTGAATGCAGAAGAATTTATGGATACTTAAGCTTTTACGTTTTATTTCAACCAGTCTCTCTTTTTCTCAAGAAAGGCTTTGATTCCTTAAAACGCTATAAATCAGTGCAAGATCACAAATAGGGAATTTTAAACATCTTTTGTTAAACAAAACAACACCTTAACACATTTATAATCTTAATGGAATTCACTTGGGCCACACTCGTATTATTTTCTGTATGTGATGCTGGTAGAACTAGATAGCAGTAGGAGAAAGTTCCCTTCTTAAAAGTGTAAGAGGAGTCTGTAGTTAATATAGTAGCAAATTTCTCAAACCCAAATTCCCTTCTTCTTTAATACATGGAAAACAACTTGCTTTTATTCATTGAAGATTTTATCCTATAAGACACACTAAAATAGCAAACCTTTATTGACAAAATCTTATTCAGTAGTCATCATCAAAGATTTGGTTGAAGATTTGACTTCTTTATTCTATAATGCAAAGTATTATAGGCAAAACCTGCGAAGCTCACAAACTGTTTTCTTCCTGTCTTGTGGCCTTTGCACAGCTGTGTGAAGCCACGCAATGCTGAGTGCTCTCCAGTTCATTGCATTACTATACTCCTTTCTGCTACTGGCACTTAACACTAATACCTGAGAGGCCAGTTCAGTAATTCTAACCCATTTATCAGCTCAAGTGTATAAGAGATTTGTATTCTACTTATCTGGTCATCTTGAGGGTATCAAATATTATTATATTTATGCTGTAAAATCTTTCTGTTAGTGTACAGAAGTTGTATTTAACACACAGTAATCTCACCTGCCATTTCAGTCCAAAAGCAGAAAGCTTTCCAAAATCTTTGTTTATTAAGCATAAGCGTATAAGGAGAGGCAGAAAGACTGTGACTGTCATTCTACCATGTTTTCTTCATGTTCCCCCATGTATGATTCTTTCCAGATTATTCTGTTTACTTTCTTCTAATTTGATCAAAATTTGAAGAGGGTAGACGCCTCAAAGATCTCAAGATGCAATGAGATATTGGGTAGAGGAAAGATTCTTCAGATACTAAGCCTTTATAATGTCCAAGATCACAGGAAAGAGAGAGATACCAGAGTCCAAGTTTCATTAGTCCCAATATACAAAGAAATTGTAGTTATTATTAGAAATCATCAGAGACTATACTACAGTCTCAGGTCATTTTCCAGACTCCCAAATAATTTTGTCAAAAGGTGTTTTACTATTTTTCAGTTTCAGTTTTTACCTTTTGTTTGTTTGTTTGCTTGTTTTGGAGTTTTGTTTGTTTTTTGTTGTTGTTTTTTGGTGGTGGTGGTGGTGGTTTTTTGGGTTTTTTTTTGTTACTGAACAATTTTAGTATCAGACAAGCTAATGCCTTTTTTTTTTTCTGAAGTGAACTTTCAGAAGATACTTGATCATCTGGTGGCCTTCTAACATGGATTTGCTGAAGAAGAATCCAATATGTTACAGCATGGTCGTCTGAGCCAGTTTTCTATCAACACTTTAATAATTGCTATGACCTCTTATCTTCTAATGAAACATTTTTCTACTACACTTCTATCTATGGCTATGGCCTTGGCTTCCTGTGCTGCTCACATAATCCTTGTGATGCCTGATTCTGTGGAATGTTTCTCCAGGAGTATTTCTGCAGCAGCTTCAGAGATATAAGAATTGGTGTACCCTTTCTAATTTGTGCCATCTGAACAGAAGCTGATCGACACTCTATTTTGCTCTTATTTCTGTGGACTTTCCATTTGTCAGTGTTAGAATGAACTCTAAGGATATTTGCAGGCAACTTATTACTTGAAAGTTTAACTTCAGTGTTGTCAGTAAATTATGATCTCTTCTGTGTCAACCTCTTTAGAGGCCTTCTATCACACCTTGATAATTCCTTGTTGAAATGATAAGGCAGTGAGTCCGACTATAAACCCACTGACCCATCACGCATGGAAAGTCCACTACCTTATTGCTTTATGCTTGAAAAAAATACGTGTTACTGTGAAGTCACAAGAGTCACCATCTCTTACTTTTTGTCTTGTCACACTAAAGCATCTGGGAACAATTATAGCAATCTGCAGAAGCTCTTGTCAGGGCACCGCACGGGCTAGTGCTCCCTGATGACACAGGGCAGCGCCTGGCAACCAGGGCCGGTCCCACTGCCCCAGACACCAAGCAGGGCAGCTGGGGGCAGCCTGGGCAGCCCCAGCCCACAGCACTCATCTGGGGATAGGGATAGGAAAAAGGACAGTGGTAGGAATAGGATAGGGATAGGGATAGAGATGATAGGGATAGGGATAGGGATAGGGATAGGGATAGGGATAGGGATAGGGATAGGGATAGGGATAGGGATAGGGATAGG